>NC_142929.1:116019853-116052353 GCF_046866305.1 Octopus bimaculoides
AGGAGCAGGAGGAGCAGGAGGAGCAGGAGGAGCAGGAGGATGAGCTGTTTAACTACAGTTCATCTCTGAACTGGCTGAGCAGATATAAAAGCGTTCATACATATTGTGTCAGGATGCAAATTGGTGCAGACATAGTTAACATAGTTATATTGTTAAAAGTTCGTTTTGCAATCATGTAATTCTGGATTTTCACCCTACCACATGGTATCGTAGGCAAGTACCTTCTTCCAAAGCCTTGGGTTGACCCAGATTTTTTGTGAGAAATTGGACTGATGGAGACCGTGAGGAAACACTCCAAACTATTTCGCGTATTTGACTTAATCCGCCACTACATTTAAAACCAATATCTAACATTTAGGTATCTTTGACGGAGTGGCTTTTGTATCAAACATTTGGTCTCCCGGTAATTCCTTAGTCGTGACTCCTTCTCCTTCTACTTCCCCAGTAGTGTAACTTAAGTGAAGCGGGGGCAGACCGTCCCAGACGACGCTTTTATAGGAGTGGCAGTTTCGGGTCTGCTGTATAAACAGTATAGGCTTGGGGATCCAGAGGCCAGCAAACACAAAGGCTGAACCGGGTGGCACATACTCTAGCTACGCCACTGCTATTCCCGAACGCCATAAGTGGGAGCCCTTCAAAATGAACGTGGGCATTGCTCTTTTACATCTGACTAAGCCAATACATTGTGTGTTCCCTTTTTAAGACGGCAGAGGGTTGTTTTAAGGTGATTTGGCTGCTATTTCTAGTAGGTTGTGTCCACTTAGAGATTCCATTTATGGTTCGTCGACAACATAGTTTCGGTTGTCTATTGAAACTATTTCATTCCATCTACGCCATTGGTGCTGTTAAGAAAGCCTTGAACATCTACCAATACCTTAAATATTCAAAGTTCCACGCCTATCTGGAGCAATAGGAAGACATGGTTGTGTGGTTGTACGTGGTCTTGTGTTCAGTCTCGCTAGGTGATACCTTAGGCAGGTGACTTCTGCTGTAGCCCTAGGCCGACCAAAGCCTTGTGAGTGGATTTGGTAGACAAAATTAAAAGAAGCCCGTCGTATATATTGTGTGTATGTATGTATGTATGTATAAATGTGTGTGTGTATCTACGTGTGTGTCTATGTTTGTGTTTGTCCCGCTTGGTAACTGGTGTTGGTTTGTTTACATCCCCATAACATAACGGCTCTGCAAAAGAGACCGATATAATAAATACTAGTCTTCAGCCATAAGTATCAGTGTCAAATTGCTCGACTAAATCTTTCAAAGCAGTTCCCCAGCATGTCCGTAGGCCAATGACTGAAAAAGGGTTACAGATAAAAGATCCAATTCTGATAATTACAACACCATACTGATTTAAGAGAGATAATATATCAATAAAGTTCCCTCAAACTAAAACTCAATTTGTTATATTACACTTCCCCTTTACAACTGAAATGAAGACTTTTTGGCTTATTGAGATACTGGTGATTTGCAAATTTAGACAGAATATGAGATTCGGAGTAGATGCATAATGATATTGTAAGCATGTATGATCAATAATACTTTTAGTATTATCAATAATAATTGAAACCCTTTCATCCTGTCCTCTTAACGGAAATTGCTTCACAAGTAACATTATCTATAGCGTAACTGTAACAACGAAAACTACCACACCAATCACAGCCACATATATAGGATCAGCAGCAAATCGGTTCAAAACATGATACAACCAACACACGTACTTTCCGCAATCCAAACAAGAAAAATGATACTTCACAATTTAAATGTACATGGACACTAAAGTTAAAAAAAGAAACAGTTAAGATTTAATTGGAAATACAGTCCCAAACAAAAACCATGCAAAATAAAAAATCTCTGTACCGCTGAATCCTACCAAATACTCTTCTTTGAGACCCAAATACTAAACTCTGAGTTAGTCTCTTCCTACAAACGCAAAATCTTTGAAACTCTAAGATGTCTCAAGCCTATAAATTTTTCTAATGGTTAAACATGAAAACTAGCACTCCTTCTACCCTACATTAAATAATAATTCTACCAACAACAGACACTATGGCTTTTTACTCAAAGACTCTACTACGATTAATTTCGATAACTATCAACTACAATACCCACAAAAACTTTCTACCTAATGACCCATTTGAAAAATGAACGAAATAGAAGAATAAGTATCCCTGTGTATTACACTTTTAAAGACGTGTATTCAAAGAATTTTATATACATCTCCATATATTCCTACCGATAATGCCATACATCAAATACCAAGCCAATCATATGCATACACGACTCCACATAGTTCACATATAAGGATGATCATATATATACCACGAGCATAAAGATTTATCCGGATATCTATAGCGGTACATGTCACTTATTTTTTAAGGTAACGTAGATAATTTTACACAACTTTTTAGGGGCGTACATTCAGTAAATGCACTAACACACCTACGTGTGAATGAATATATATCTATACAAAATTTAGGGAATGGAGTAGATAAAGTCCAGACTGTATGTTTCAGTCCAGATAAAGTCCAGACTGCATGTTTCAGTCCAGATAAAGTCCAGACTGCATGTTTCAGTCCAGACTGAATGTTTCATAGATAGCGTAAGATCAGAAGTAGTAAATTAACCAAACGTGGAGTAGACCGCTAGCTACTTTTCAAGCCAAGGATACCTTGATTATATCAAGTTTACATTGTCGTTAGGAAATTCCATGTAAACTCATTGGGGATTCGATCGAATGAAGGACAATCACGCAATATCACTGTATGTAATAATGCAAACAACAAAACCACCATAGATCAAGAACCTTTTAACAAGTTCAACTTTACGAGAATGAAGAACAACACAAAACAACAAGACCACAAGATATAAGATTCACAGACAAAAAGCATATCAGTCATATATTTTCATCACTAGCTGCCTAACAGATATTACTATGATTTCGATACACATGTATGCATATGCATAGTTAGATCACTTTATAAAGGTATGTGTATGCATTTGAGGATGAGTGGATATGCATATGAGTGAACTGAAGTATGCATGCATATGTATAGTTGTAATATATATGTGTGTGTATTTGTATAACATATATTTGTGTACATTTTGTGGGTATACATACATTTGTATATACACAAATATATAAACATATATACGTAGTCTGATCAATAAGTATTCGGACTGTTGCCATAGTAACGAAGCTAAAACACGCAGAGTGAGGCTGCTTGGCACAAATTGACCTTAAACCCTCATGTGCATGCGCACTAAGTTTTAACCTTCTAGCTCACTTCTGCTGTTTACAGCAGTGCTTGGAAGGAAGTTGTGTAACGTGTGATTGTTGCATTGACCACGACAAAATTGAGAAGAAAATCTGCATCAAATTTTGCCAAAAGCTTTGCAATACCTACTCAGAGACCTTCCCAAAATTTTCAAAAAGTTTTCAGCATTCTCGACACAATCAAGGAGATCTTGTGCAGCTGAAACCCGAGCGTCTTTTTGGTCAGCTGAAAGCAGTTTGGCACAAACTTGGCGTCTCATACCCAAATCTTCACTGATAATGGACTGAAATGAACCGTAACTAATCTGCACATCCTCTGATAACTCATGGATAGTGATTAGACGATTTCCCCTCACAGCTGCACGCACATCTGCGATGTTTTTCTCAGTTCTGCTGGTTGTGGATCGTCACTATCGACATTTTTTCGGTCATCTTGGAAACGTCTGAACCACTCGTACACTTGTGTGCGTCTCATACACCCTTCTCTATGCACTTTCTGCAACTTTGCGTAGGTCTCTGAGCAGGTATCGCCATGACAACTTTCTCTGTCATGGTGAATGCAACGATCACACGCTACACACCTTCCTCCCAAGCACTACTGCAAACAGCGGAAGTGGGCTAAAATGTTAAAACTTAGTGCGCATGTACAACACTGTTCAGGGTCAATCTTTGCCAAGCGGCTTTACTCTGCGTGCTTTAGCTTCGTTACTATGGCAACAGTCTGGATACTTATTGATCAGACCTCATATGTATTTATACACGTATGCATGTGTGTGTGTGTGTGTGTGTGTGTGTGTGTGTGTGTGTGTGTGTGTGTGTGTAGGGAGAATTCACAATATATATATATATATATATATATATATATATCCAAGAATAACTTCAGTTAAATAAAGATTTTACATCCTCAATTTCAATGAGAGTGCTTAGATCAATCTGAGACCACGATAGAAGATATTTGTCTAAGATGCGGCCCAGTGAGATTGCTTAACCATACGACAATGTCTATGCTCATCTTTTCTATCAATATCGTAATATATTTTTGAATAAACCCTTAAAAATATTTTTTTCTAATTGTCAACATTTTGACAGTTTCTCTGTAACATTTAATTACACATTAACCCGCTTCTATGAATCCAATTAAAATTTAAAGTAAGTTGGCTAATTAAAGAATAGCATTCCAGACTTTTCTACACAGCGTTTGTTTTCTTCTTTAGATCGCTTTACACTTAATTAAAGCCAATGTTTCGAAGTCTAAACATTTGATAAAGGAATTCTACTTCTGAAAATTCAATTAAAGAGTATCTCTCGCGCTAAAACTATTGTTATGTTTGTTTTTTAGATTGTTTTAGCCATAACGGCCAAAACCATGCTGGAATGCTACATTCAGTTATATAACTAATAGTTTTATAAATCAGTAACAAAAATAACCGGGACATTGTGACGCTGAACTAAATGTCTTGTAGTATTTTAGTTACACTTCTCAATGTTTAGTGAGTTCAAACCCCTGCGAGGATGACTTTATTTTTCATTCCTTTGCAGTTTGTATGACTGGTTTCTAACAGAGAAGCAGGGCCACAAACGTGTAAGGAGGAGTATGATTGATTATATCTTCTTCAGTATTTATTTTATCAACTCCGAAAAGAAGAAAATCAAAGTTGAATTTGACACGTTTCGAAATAAATTAACTCTAATATACTGGGTGACATGCAAACCATATTGTGTACAAAAATCGATCTTGTGACAATTTAAAACATTACTACTGCCAAAAATAAATGCCAAGTCACTCTCCTGATGATGCTAAGGTCTTTCAGAAAAGCATAACCGTCGCACTTCCCATTATTACCCTTCCTCATAAAATTATGTATTTACACCCAATCTAGAACTGCTACCACTACAACGACCTATGATCCATTATTTTTTTCTTTCATTTGGAGGAGGGTAGGTTTAACATGCTACTCAAATTAAATCATCACCTGGTACTTCGATATCTTTAGTTTGAGTGGAAGGCCTGACATTTTATCCAATTTAATATCACCTCCTGATTCGTGGATGCTTTTAGTTTAGATAGTTGAACTAACGTCCATTCAGTTTAACGCAATTATCGAGTTGCCAGGATGCCTCGGATTCAGATGGGTGACCTAATATGCTATCAAGATAAACACCACCACTTGGTTCTTTGATTCCTTTAATTTGGATGGTTGACCAAACATACTACCTAGTTCACCATCATCTGGTCCTTGCGTGACTTTAGTAAAATTCACTTTGTTAGAAGTATTCGAACGAGACTCCTGATTACCTTCACGAGACTTCCTGATTCATTTTCCTTTCAGTCAATTATTAAACATGCTCCAGCCGAATAAATGCTGCATCAATCTCATTAGCCAAGAGGAAGCCTACAGAAGCCGCAACTCTCTTCTCTCGATTATCTTGAAGAATGAAAAAGGTCAGAGAAACAAATGTTAATCGAGATTAAGATTTAATACAGACATAAGTAAGCGTGGGTATGTATGTACGTATACATTGTGCATGTACACGTATGTAGCTGGCTGGCTAGATGAATGGATGGATGGATGTCTATCTCCCATCTATGACTTAAATCGATTTCCCAGAGGAAGAGTAGGCTCCTATTATTTTGACCAAAACCGTGGGGAAGACAACTCTTCTAGGAGAAAGATACTCTAAACTTCCAGTCAAAATAGTATTGGTCATTTTCCCATACTTGTCACCAGAACCTTTTATGGCAACCAAGAGAGTGGCAAAAGTTTTGAACAAACTTTTGTTATTTAAATCCAATGACATACAGATATTTCACAATGTGAAACAGGTATCACTTGACAAGATAAGGCAATCATCTTGTATGTATGTAAAAAGCATTCACAGCATAAGTTGACCAAGGAAAAAATTCGGTTGATGTTGTTTTTTCTTATATTATCAATATCAACCCATGGATATTAGATATTCTACAGATCAACTTCTTTCAAAATAAATTACTGATGTTAATTACTTAAAGATGCCACCCGATTAATTACAATTACATATATATATATTTTATATAAATACGCTAATCTCACACATCTGCTCGTGCGTACAATATTGTGCATATACTGAGAGCCTCTCATCGTTACTTCGGTGAAGAACAGAAAAATATATGCTTCACTGAGGAGTTTTAATACAATCAAAACATGGCCAGAACTGTATTTGTTAAAAGGATTAAAATAATATTAGTCATTGAGTTAAAGTTGTCTTTACCTCACCAGATAATTATTTCTAATTAGATTTTTTATAATCACTACATTATATATGTTAATAGTAATTTAATCTACCTAAATAATGGAGAACTATCACTTTATTGGAGGAGTGCATTATGTTGCTAAGACAACAAAATATTCTACCCTCCGTCATTTCTAGTTTACAAGGAGAGTTAGGTACATTATTTAAGGATACAATAACAGTACCTAGAATACTGTATGGCATTATAGCCAATCAGCACATTTTTTTCCATTTATTATTTCTGATGGTACTATAACAGTTGGGTTCGATCCCACGTTTTGCCGCATAGAAATCACAAGTTGATCATGTGCGCAAACCCAATTTCAGTTCAATCAACAGTTTTTGTTCACGTGATAGTCTGGTGGCATGACTAGAACCTTCAGTAAACAGAGCCTACAAATACAGCTCATTTGAACGCAAAAACTTTAGATTGGGAGTTCACTCTCAACAACTAGCGATAGGTGAAGAACACACCACGGCAACAACTATGTACTGATGTATAAAAATTAGCCCTGATGGTGAATTTCTGACGAAGACTTTCCGAACTTGTAATATACGTCATTTCATCTGAATATTTCTCTTCTTGCACTACATGAACACTACCTGTACCTGTATTAATGTAACAATAAATATGTTCATATAATTAAAACGAACCTTCTCCCTGAATATGCAATAGTACTATAATTATCAGAATATAAGCTAGCGTCAGTGAGAACATGACAATTAGTGGGACAAAAATTTACTAGATCCGCAAAATAATGAAGTGTGTCTAACCATAGTTTTCCTTATACTCCTCATACAAATAGTCTACTTTGTACCTGATAGCTTCTGTTAAAATGGGTCACTTAACTGACTATTGTTATTCCCAAAATTTCCTGTGATAATTTTTAAGATTTGCCCATCACACTTCCCGATAGCTCTCATAAATTTTGCTATTCAATTAGTGTCAGTTACTTGATCAAACTTTCACTGATATTGTATTTTTTATTCGTGGTACTTTTGTCTTCCTCTGAGCAATAGACCGTGTAGCATTCCTTCAATTGTTTTATTGCTTTTACTTTATTTGTATTACTTCTCTTTCTGTGCTTGTTTGTTTGTTTTTTAATAATTCGCGCGTTAAAATCAGATAAATCTTTTGAGATGAGGGGAAAAATCAGGAAGTCTTTGATCAAACTGTAACTCGTACAAAGACTCAAAAGAAAATATAAAATTTATTGTTTCATGTAAAATTATCTTCATGGACAAGAATTTTGTAATAGGCAGAAAGGAAATTAATGACTTTCACAGATGTTGGTTCCTGGTTACCTCAGACATATTTCTACTTATTGATTGCTGTACTGTTTCACTCGACATGACTGCGAACAGTTTTATCGACCAATCACTCCTCTCAGAACCTTTAAAAGCTAATAAATCTCATCAATTGATGTCAACCTGACTACTAAACTTACTCACAGCATACTTCAGGGCAAAATTTTACAGATTCACTGATATTAATATGTCATATCCCTATTTGTTGTCGATTTAAGGACATCGACCTCTGCATAACAATGCAAGTTTAGTTGCAACATGTAACATTACAAAGATTCTTATATCAATATATATACATACAACGAGAGTCAAAGGTAATATAACAGAATAGACATATTTGTTGCAGCAAAAATGTATATCTTCTATCTTTCTTTTATTTGGTTCAATCAATAGACTGCAGCTATGCTGGGACATCGCCTTGAAGAATTTTAATCGAACGAATTGGCCCCAATACATATTTTTTTAACTTAGTACTTATTCTATTGGTTCATTTTACCGAACCCGAATATCAAGGAACCTTTTTATCCTCATCATTTTTCACCATCCTCATCATTTTAACATCCACTTTTCCATCAAAAGTGTGTCAGCCACAACCATCCAGTCTTTCCTTTTCAGAGATTCAGTGATACAGCATACAGACCACATTGTCTAATCTCTTTTATAGTATAAGCACAAGGCCAGAAGTTCATGGGGAGGGGCTAATCGATTACATTGACTCCAGTGCTTGACTAGGCTGCTATTTCTAGCTTGGTTCATTTTGTTTTGTTTGAAGCAGGGGCAGAGTTTTTCCTATATTTTTTATTCATCCTCACCAGACTAAAAAGTATCTTTGATATTGTTATAGCCATCAATATTGTTTCACCCCAAGTCAGAAACAGTTTCACCTTGATCAGAAATCAAGCAGATCTAAAAATCCCTTTTGCTACAGGCACAACGCCTGAAATTTCCGTAAGGATGAAAGGCAAAATCGACCTCGGTGGAATTTGAACCCGCAACGTGTAGCCAGAAGAAATGCCGCTAAGCATTTTGTCCGACACGCTAACGATTCTGCCAGTTCGTAACCTACTACATTAGCCATGACTCACTAATTTAGCTAAATAGGTGCAAGGGACGGTCCGGCCTTGAAGCCTATACTTTTTTTTTTTCTGTGCCTCACTTTTTTATGTATAATGTGTTTGTCATTTTACAAACACAAGGGCCGCTCTAAACAGCATAAACACTCCTTGTGACACTGAAGTGATAATCTCGTCTTTTTAATGATCTCTAAGATAGCGTGTCCTTTCGGATCTATTTTAAAACGGGGGCCACATTTTTCATTAATGTTTTACGTAGTGTTTTTGGTACCGAAAGACTTTCAAACTTCGTATACTTATCTATTTTGTGTTATAGAACGGAAAAATATTTTTGTATTCGAATTTATTTCATGTAAAAAATTGTCTTATTTCGATAATTTCAACCAATCAATGACAAGTATTCAGTTGTTTATATTTACTCCTTTGGCTGATTAAGCGATGTAAAGCGTATTTAATCTCCATACCTTCGTTTTATTTGCTTTTTTCATTTTAAATTTGCTTTAACCCTAACCCTAACCCTAACCCTAACCCTACGGTTAGGGTTAATTGTTTCAGAATCGTTTGTTTATGTAGTCGGCACTTAATGTATATCGGCTGAATGGACGTCAGTGATTGGTTGAAATTACAGAAATACGACAACTTTAACATGGAATAATTTATGGATTTCTTTTTTTTTTAAGAAGACTAAGAGAAAAAGATGTTTTATATGACACATTCTACCAGTGTTCCAAGTTTCAAAGTGTTTCGTTAATGAAAAATGTGGCCCCCGTTTTAAAAAAGATCCGTCCTTTCTTATTTGAAGCAGTAAGTTGTGATTTATGGTAGATTTAGCCGCCACTTCTAGGAGATTGAGCAATTACAAGGTCCCGTAAGTGGTTCATTGCAACTTACATATTGACAAATTTTACTGAGTGTATTATATATAATATAATAAATAATTTCTAACGTTGGGTGAAGGCCATAATTTTGTAAAGACGAATTATTTCTGTAAGAACTTCCAGATATTAATTGTTTCAATAATTATGATAGAATGAAGGCAACAAGGTGGTAGAACCGTTAGCATGTTATGCAAAGTGCTTAGCGGAAATTCGTCCGTCTTTACGGTATAAATTCAAATTCCGCTGAGGTCGACTTTGCCTTTCACCTTTTCGGAGGTCGATAAAATTATCGCTCTTTGAACTCCCCGATCGATGTAATCGATTTATACCCCTCCCCGAAACTACTGGCCTTGTGCCAAAATTTGAAATCAATAATTATGATAGAATGAAAGTGGCGAGCTGGCAGAATCGTCAGCATGCTGGGCAAAATGCTTAGCGGCATTCTTTCTGGTCCGTACCCTCCCCTGTCGCCGTTAAATAGATTACTGGAACTTCGGTTACTATGACTAGACCTGAGACGAATACTGAAGAAGTTTCCCGTTGCCTTCTCCAAGTAGGTAGGATTTGAACTCAGAATGTTGAGAGTCGGAAAATATACCATAAAATCTTTCTGCAGATGCGCCAACGATTCTGCCAGTCTCCCACCCGCAAAGGTACGTAAAATGAAGTGTTTTGTTCAAGAACACAACGCGCCGCCCGGTTGAGGAATCGAACTCACAATTTAGTGATCGTGGGTGCAACACTCTAAACACCAGGCCACGCACCTTGACCTGAAGAATTTTACCATACAGGTAATCAGTGATTTCATCAGCCACCAAAGACACTAGAACATCAAGGTGAAATAGGTTTCTTTATTAGCCACACAGGGCTCAACACAGAGGGGACAAAATACAAATGTAGAGTTTTTCTTTTCGAGGGGATCGAAAACAAAGCAGAAAAAAAACAAAAGTGGGGACAACGATGAAAAAAAACATCGCAAAACGTTTGGGGTATTTACAAAAAATACGAAATAATACAAAAAATTCCCAATAAATGGGGAGGTTATCCGTGGAAAGAAAAACCTACGAAAAGACCACGGTAACCTCGGTCTTTAGCGTCACAGTTTGTTAAATAAAATTTCTTTTATTTAAGCAAGAAACGTGAGTAACTCTCTGTTTACAAAATTTTAAAACGTTTTATAGAATCATGGTCAAGGTGGCTTCGTCATTTATACGTGCCATTCTTGCTACATGTATCCATCTTTTTTCGAAACATTTGCTAGACAACACTTGCCTCTCTACTCTCACCTTCCTTTTCAAGTGATACTTGAAAAAGTTGATGAGAGATTGACCAGAGAGGAAAGTATTTGTCTCTAATCCTTTCAGACGCGTCCACCAGATGCATTCTTTGGCCATAGCCACAAGTACGATAAATACAGCTCTTCCTTCCCGTTTAAAGGAAGGAGGCGTGACGATATTGACGATAGACTCGGTTGATAAACCGACTCGTCCCACACGCGACAGCAGTCGTTCGACATAAGCCCACAGCTCCGAAATGGTTGGACACTGCACGAGTGCGTGCAGAACGGTTTCATCGCTCTGACCGCATCTCGGGCAGGTCGGCCCCGCATTTCGCGAGCCGTGTCTATAGAGCTTATCCCGAACGGGTAGCGCCTCTCGAGGTGAAATAACGACTTATTGTACATAGAACCCTCTTTCTGAGACTGCGGAACTAAGTCATTAAATATGCTAACGTTGACTCAACTATTAAAAAAATTAGAATAAAATGGAGGTTGGAACTTAATGAAGTTAGTTAATTTTAATTAATTATAAAAAAAATTAATACTTGTTTACTTCATCAAGTGGTGGAAACAATCATTATCTTAATTACTAATAGTGGTGGAAAAGAGCATGGGAGACAACCCCGAAATTTTGATTACACATTTACTCAGCTAAACAAATAATCATTTTTTCCGATGCCTTGTTGAATATTTATTCGACTTCATTATCATCATCGTCGTCGTCGTCAACGTTTTAATATTTGTTTTGTTTTCTATACTGAAATTAGATGAAGAGGTTTGCAACACTCATCCCAATCATTCATCAGCCCATTTGAGAAACCCGTCTTCCTATGGTATGACCTCAGAACGACTTCCTCATCCCTAACAGTACATACCCATTTCCAATTAGCATTCATCAACCGTCCATATCATATGCTTATACCATTGCCGTCGTCACTCCATAATTATTTAAAGTTCAGAAACCGGGATGCGCGCCAACCCAGACTGTTTGGTTACTCGATTTCTCGAGTTGGTTCCTGCGTGTCGTGTTCTCTTCTCTGAAAAGCCGGCTGGGTTAACGACTCGTATTATTGGTCGACTACATGGTCAAGGCGGATGAGGAAGATCTCGCAGAGATGGTGACTGACTGGGACAGTGCTTGGAGGGATGCTCAAGACGATCCGAGCAAATACCGAAAATGATGAATGCAGCGATTCACTGCAACGGCACATGCGCCCATACCTAACCTAACCAGCTATTCTTAATTCACCTGCATTCTTATATATATATAAGATGTTAGAGTCTGATTTGAGGAAGTTTTGATAACTGTTTCCAGTAGGTTAAGTTACTGAGTCGGTGCTATCTGCTTGGCTCTGCTAGATGAAAAACGTGTTGTTTTCAACGAGTATAACAGCTCTCTGAATTTTTAATCCTTCTTTTAACGGCTCTGAACTTCTACACTTTTCTGTTCAACCTAATACACTTTCACTACAACCATCCTACGTACAGGTTATGTCAATTAGGTTACACAGCTTAATTTCATATGGGATTCTACTGCCAACTGCTCCGTACATGTGGTGCAACTGAAGTTCTAGTTCCTGGCTCCCTGATCAATCTGCTACAGATCTCACTGCACTTTTTGTCTACCCATTGCTCGAACGGAGTACACAATATCAATTTCCCTGACTACGCTTCCTACATATATGAAAGTGGTATTCCGGCGTAAATAAAACAACCTAAAGAACTAAGGAGATACTATACACTGCTTCTCCTTTCCTAGATAACAATGAGATTTTCTCATCTACCAGATGAGTATATTCTGTAATCAGTTTTCAGCTTCTAACTACTACGAAACTCTTACATTATATATTTTTATATAAACGTCATATATTTCAACATAAACAGAATTTCATCTGTTTAATTTAAACTTGGAACTAACACGCTTTCTCTCTAAATACAAATAAATTATACCTTTCCTCAATCAACGTTTGATGTAATCTGTTATGTGTGTATAAACATATGATGTAATCTATTAAGTGTATATAAACATATCGTGTCTTGTTATGAAGAATGCCTCGTGTTAAAACCTATGTTAATGCGTGCATGTGAAAAGGAGCACAACTGTTTTTATAACTAGACAAAATGCTAATAAGGTGATACGTCTAATTCAGAAAACCTATGGTAGATAAAACAGGCTTGGGGAAAATCTATGGAAACCTAAAAACACGCGTCTTCTTCCAGACTATGGTAGATTGTAAACAATCACCACAGCAACACAAAATATTATATGTTTGTAAATATATAAAAGATTCTACATATTATGTAAGGTGAATTTTATAATTAATCTTTATCAATCCTTGTCAAATCATCTATACATTCTGCACATAACTAATTAAGATTCTATGCCAAATTCGGAAACGACACAAGACCAATAGTGTTTACATACATGTAGAAGTCAGTTGCCGAACATATTTAAATATTTCTGTCAAAATCAGTTGGTAAGAGAATATGTATGGGCGGACAACCGTTTTGAAATTTACGTTTCTACCCAAATTATTAAACTTGCGCCTATAGTTGTCTGCTAAAAATCCATCTCCTTGCCTTATTATTTTCTTATTTACTTCCGTCCCATGGTCCGTCCTTAGATAGATTCATAAGTATATCAGTTTTCCTAAAAAACGGTTACTCACTCTTTGCCCAACTCTTCTCCATTTCTGTGGGAAAATGATACAGTGAGTAGTTGCGCACGCGCACATACACACACACACACACACATTGAATTATCAACTTAATTAGGGAAGACTACTCAAATATATATTACAATATATGGTTAATTTAAACAATATTATTTCGCGGTTCGTGTTTCATGTCACAACGATCTTCAGGTGAGAACTGTTACAAGTCGGTGAGGTGGTTTATTTCTATTCGTTAAGTGAGAGTGGTTTTCCTCTGTTTGTGTCTGCTCATTGGTTTATTTTGCCCATTGCTTTTTTTTTTTTTATTCGTCCGTAGATTATCTTTTCTGGTCTTTCCATTGGTTATTGTTTTGTGGCCTTTCGTTGAATTTGTTACAGACGACGTGTATTTGAATTTCTGTATTTTGTTTTGTTCTTTTATTTTCATTTGTTGTTTATTTATTAATTTATCTTTTAATGTCTCTGCTCTTATAGCTACTGACAATGTTGCTGCTGCTGCTACTACTACTGCTACTATTGCTACTGCTTCGTCCATTTTGAGACAAATAGATATCATATCCTGTAGATTTCAATTAATAAACATTACAGAATCTGTTATGAAACTATTTCTGGCGCATTAAAGAAGTTCTGGTTCCACATCAGCAAGAGAACACATGTTGTGACTGTTCCTTTTTAGTTTTAGTGCTTTTACTCTGAAGAGAAGTACCTTTGATCCTTTACAGGGCCTCTGAGAGTGGTAAGAAAGGAGGAGGAAATTGTTCTCAAACTGGGGACCTGATCTGAATGCTAGCAACAGAGAGGACTCCATTAAAAGAAGCCCAAGGTACAAGGTGATAGTATTAATCTGGGCAATTAAGTCTAACACTCAAGGTGAAGTCTAACACTCAAGATTGTTGTTGTCGTTACTTTTGTCATTGCTGCTGGTAGTGTCTTTGTCATTGTTGTTGATTAACCCCATGACAACCGTGACTGAGTGGATGTATGATTGAAGACATTCCCATCATGATCATGAAATCTTTTTTGTATATCAAACACTATATGGTCCAAAGTGCCCTTATCTGTGAAGACGAGTCCAATTCGAAGGTTACAACAAAAACAATTTCCTCATTGATTCAGTCAAATCACTCAGAGATTCACAATATATGTATATTGCTACACTAGCACTGTAAATATACTTTGGAATATTGTCTTATTCCAAGTGGAATCCTTCAAGTATTTATGTTTTATTTTGGAACCTGCTTAATAAAGTTTAGTCACTCTTTCTTCAGAACAATTTTATATATTTTCATGAACACCAAGATAATTGTACACCCATGTATTTGTGAATGTTCATTTATATAAGTCTATAGATATGTAGAGAGGAGAAATAATGTAAAATTCCCCACATGGTACTCCAATAAATAAAGGTACATGTTTGAAAGGTATCTCTAAATAAATATCAGTTCAAATACCATCCGTCAAGGAAAAGATTTTGTTGTGATATTCATGTACTGCCCATAGTTGTTAGAATTAGTGAAATAGTTCTATTTAAAGTCAAACGTTGATCAAAGACTGAGTAAACTCAGAACTTAGCACCTCCCCCTTCATACATAGAGAATTTATGAATATGAGAAAACATGCCAAGCTAAGTGAACTTGTAATAGCCTTTGCATACAGACATGTCCCCTGCATCTGTCTTCAGCTGAGTGATCCTAACCTTGTGGGATTGTGATTGCTGGTGCCACATAAAAAGCACCCATGGCAGTGCCATGTAAATGCACACATGCAAGTACTGTGTAAGAGCACCCAGACATTGTGTAAAAGAAGGGCATCCAGCTGTAAAAACCATGCCAAAACAGACATGGAGCCCAGGCAGCTCTTCAGCTGGCCAACTCCTGTGAAACTGTCCAACCCATGCCAGCATGAAGAACAAAAGTTAGATGATGATGATGATGATGATGAGGAGGAGGAGGAGGAGGAGGAGGAGGAGGAAAATATATGTAGCCTATATAGTAAATACATAAATAGGGCAAATTTAATTATTTCTCTATATATTAAAAAAAATAATGATTTTTTTTAACCCATGATGAGGAATATTGAATGTAGAAAATGCATGAGAAAGAGTGAGTCCACTCCAAGACTGCCCAAGCTGACAGCAGCATGATAAATAGTGTGATTAAGGAAATGAAGGTAGGGAAAATAACTGGTCCATCAAGGATAGTTGTTGTAACATTCAAAATATAAAGAAAGATAGTTGAATTTGCCCTGTTCATACATCTAATACATAGGTTACACACACACACACACATAAATTCTTTACATGAAATACATCTTTATGCCACCCACCAAATAGGGCGGGGTTGACTTTTAAATGAGATTGACTTTTATTCTAGTATATATATAGTTAGTTGATGTGTGTGTATTTCTGCATGAAAGAGTACCCAATGAACTTCTTGAGTTGTGTATTCAATATGCTATGTGCATTTTGTTAGGCATTTGATGAACACGTTTTGAGCAGTGACAGAGTAAATCATCAGCTTTGAATGAACCATTTGAGCATGGTCGATGCCAGTACCACCTGACTGGCCCTCATGCCGGTGACACGTAAAAGCACCCACTACACTCTCGGAGTGGTTGGCATTAGGAAGGGCATCCAGCTGTAAAAATTTTGCCAGATCAGATTGGAGCCTGGTGCAGCCTTCTGGCTCGCCAGCCCCCAATCAAACCGTCCAACCCATGCCAGCATGGAAAGGGGACGTTAAAGGACGATGATGATGATGATGATGATATATGCACGTACACACACACACACTTATATATACACACACTTACACACACATGAGTAATTGTGAAGTAAACTTCTTCATGCTGCATCCGCTTTATGCAGCACAGCCGTATGCTTAAGAAGTTTGCTTTGCAATCACAAGATCTCTAGTTCAAATCAAATGCAAAGGTTGACACAAGCCCCTTGTGACTATACAGAAGCCCATCAGATAGACAGTAGTTATCATTCAAAGATCTAGCCTTCTCATGCATTTTGTCATGCTGATTCTGTCTGAGAATTATGTTAAGGATACACATCTGTGAAAGGTTCAGTCCTTACATGCTAATTCAGCAAACAGGAGATTCAGTTGATCCAACAATTGAATACTTAGTGTCAAAACCAACAGAGAGCAATTTACTTATATATATATATATATACAAACATATAATGGGTTTTCACAGTTTCCACCTATTAGATTTCACTCTCAAAATTTTGGTCAACCTAAGATTATTAGAGAAGACACTTCCCCACTGTGCTATGTCATGTCATCAAATCTGGTACAATGTGGATGTGAAATGAACCCCTTATCTATACAATTTTCTTGGGTGAGCTGGGAATCAGAACCTTTGTTTCAAACATGATGTTTCAAGTTTTATAAGCACTACAAAATTATTATTGAGCAATAAAAAGTTTCTGTTGCAAATTCAACAGAGGAAAAATGCATATAAACAGGTGTACAAAAGAAAATAATCAAAAGATAAGCATGAAAACATGAAATCAAATTAATACAATACTCCTTCCAAATTATCTTTGTATTTCATAACTATTTTCAGAAGTTTAATCATATCAGTACTTATTCAGTATTAAGAAATCTTGTATAAAATTTAGAGAAAAAAAAACAATGATATTGAAAAAAAAAAGCGCTATGTTATTTTGACAAAAAAAAAAGTTACAAGAAAATATATATTAATTTTTTTCAGTCATTGTTCCTCAGTATTCCTAGAATCACTATGTTAGTGTGGCATGCTGACTATAAAGAATAAATACAAGGGAAGTAACTGGCCAAAATGAAAGCTAAGTTCTATGAGACAAGGGAAATAATGAGAGCAAACGCTATAACTATCAATATGAATATTTAAACACATTTTATGAATTCAGATAAGTGCAGTGAAAGTTTATTTTAATGTATCACACAATACTCAGATATTTGAGTGCAGTAAACCATGAAAAACAAGGAAAAAATGTATGTGTGGATTCATTTCTCACATGTAGTAAATTAACAGGTAAGCAATGAATTAACAGATTTTTTAGTGCACTGAATGGAATGCCTTGCAGTATTTGTTTCAGCTCTCTGCTCTGTGGGTTCAACTTTGGCATTAATCCCAATCAGGATTTCAGTAAATAAATTACAGTTTAGGACAGTAGATTGGTAGAATATCAGAAAAGATAATTTGCAGTATCTCATCTGGCTGTTTGCATTTTGAATTCAAATTCCACAGACAATGACAAGGACTAAATTACCTACCAAAAGGACCATAATAGATTATGAAAGCTGCATGAGGTTGAAGAGTGTTGTGATCATCTGCTACCACAGTCAACAATGATGATTCTCACATTCACACAGTATTATAAGCAATATATATATTTCCTAAGACATAAGGTCAATCTTTAAATGGGCAAGTATAGGATTGTTCCAATTAACCATGTTATTAGTGTGTGAACCCAGAACAATGAAGCATTCTGTCTTGTTGGGATACACCAGCCATCTCCACAATATTTTGGTATTGTTCACAAAGTGTGATGCAATAATATATAATTACTGAACCACTGCCATTTTTTTCCACGTCATAAAGGATATGAACAAAAACTAGACACAGGAAGAAATAGCATTGTGATGTGGGGTGGCTGGTGAATGAAAACAAAACTGTTTAATTGTTCTGAGTTCAAATCTCATTAGGTATGGGATTACTTGTCGATTACTTGTTGACAGCTACAGGCCTGGCTATGTGGTTAAGAAATTCATTTTAGAATTATGTGATTTTGAATTCAGTCCCACTGTGAAGCACCTTGGGCAAGTGTCTTCTGCTGTAATCCTGGACCAACAAGGTCTTGTCATTGGATTTGGCAGACATGCACTGTGAGGACACCTGTAGTGTGTGTGTGTGTGTGTGTGTGTATATTTATATATATATATAAACTTAATATATATTATATGTAAACTTAATATTACTAAACGTTGAAAGGAGTACAGCTAAGTATTCTGATGTAGATTCATACATATCTCTTTTTTTTCCAGAATAAATTGAGTTATGATGGAGCAATGAATAAAATAAATCTATGTGCCACAAAAACATGAGTTATGAGGTCTCCAGCAAGGTTGGTGGGAGGTAAGAAGGAAGTAATCCTCAGACAAGAACCCGAGGATCAGGTGATGGTGTTAAATCAGGTGCTGGATTAAATCTACCACTCAACTGAGAAGCATGTTGGAAGTTTGCAGATGAAGAACCCCTCAATATTATTCACAGCCTTTCAACACTTTTCATCACATTGTACATGAACCCTGCACAAACTCATCTTCTCCTCTTGGTACATGAATCTTAACATATTTCATATTTTTAAGTGACACAGACTTTTAATCCTAATTCAACAAAGTCTGTGATATGGAATCAAAAACTTTACATTACTCTTTTTTTTAGCTTCAATGCTGGCAACAGAGTGGATTCACTAAAAGGTACCTGTGAGGTAACTGATGATGTTTAACAAGGTTTCAGTTAGGTTTTTATCTTCAACCCAACATTTGGAATGGTTCCTCTGACAGATTTTCACAGTTTCCATTTATCTAATTTTTCTCACAAGGCTCTGCTTGACCAAAGGCTACAACTAAAAGACACATACATGCTCAAGACGCATACCCAGTATGTAATTTGTGAATTATGATTTAATCACACACCATGATAGGTACAAGCATAGTTACGTGGTAAGAAATTTGCATAGTTTTCTTTCTTTTTTTTTTCTTTTAAAGAATCAGAAGGATACAAAGAGACTTTCATGTGATGTTCTTCAATGAGGTACACAGCTGTTTGGTACTGTATTCAAATCTGACAACAAAAACAAAGGGTTCTACTTCTACTTTATCATTGCATGAAGGACGTCCAGCAGTAAAGAACTACTACTTGAAAAAATATCACTGCTATGCATAACATACCAGCTTCAAGAGATCTGAAAACCTGTCCCCAAATTCACTCCCTTACAGTTACATGAGCAAGCTGGCCTTAACAAAGAGTCTGAGGATGAGGTGGTTTCCTTGGTCTTGTTTCTTTAGTTAACTTGTAGTGACATACTAATGTTAAAAAAGGAGAAAAAATAATACAAAAGCACCCAAAGTTGGAAATACATTATCCAGATACTATAAATTAAAGTATATTATGCTGCAGGAATGGCTGTGTGGTAAGTAGCTTGCTTACCAATCACATGTTCCCAAGTTCAGTCCCACTGTGTGGCACCTTGGGCAAGTGTCTTCTACTATAACTTCAGGCTGACCAACGCCTTGTGAGTGGAATTGGTAGATGGAAACTGAAAGAAGCCCGTTGTATATGTATATATATATGTATGTGTGTGCATATGTTTGTGTGTTTGTGTTTATCCCCACAACATCACTTCACTACTGATGCTGGTGTGTTTACGTTCCTGTAATTTAGCAGTTTGACAAAAGAGCCTGGTAGAATAAATATTAGGCTTACAAAGAGTAAGTCCTGGGGTCGATTTGCTTGACTGCATGGCTGCAATCAAATGACTAAAACAAGTAAAAGAATAAAAGAATATTGTTGAGCAGCAGGTCAGCTTGATTGATCAGACCTATGATCAAAGGTTTCCATCCAGGACCATCAGGTATGTTTTTTTAAGACAGTGTATCTAGAAATGCATTATCCAATGTGTCCTTCCTTGGAGAGACAATAGGAAGGTGTATGATTTGATGCCAAAACAGACAATTGGAGCCTGGTGCTACTCACCAGCTGGCCAGCTCCTGTCAAACCGTCCAACCCATGCCAGCATGGAAAATAGATTTTAAATGATAATGATGATAATGATGTATAATGACCTGTAGAGATATATTTGTACTGAGAAATAATAAATCTTTAATTTTACAAATTCATAGTTATGCAACTTGTATTAAATTACTGTTTTGAATCTTAAGGATTAAACTAGGTGAGGGTGTTAATGAGTTTCTATAGACTTCACATAACAGGTCCTTTAAATTTGAATGTTGACAGGATTTTGCTTTCAATTAAGAGGCTCTCACATAGAAACTTGACATAGAAACTTGACATAGAAACTCCATCGTTGGTTCAAAGTAAATATTAATCAGACTATTAACTTCATTTTTTCAGGTGGTACCACAATATTTTTGACATGCACACTTCTTTCAATTCATATTTCATCCACACTCTTTCACATAATTCAAAGTCTCTTATTGAAAGTAAATGTCAAAGCATTAAATATAATATTAACCAAAAACCCCAATGAAAATACTCAAGCATAAATTTAAAACCTACTATGACTGCAATGTGATGATTCCTCAACACAAAATATAAAGTGTGGCACCTGAAGATGATCAGAAAATATGCCAACCAACAGGTAAACAAATACTGAAAAAATTGTTATGAATAGTCTGATTATGAATCTTTAAAATGTAGAAATATAAATTAAATTTAAAAAATGACATTAAGAAACACAGAAATGTGTAACAAATTTTATTAATAATCCATGTGACCAGAAATAAATATAAGAAAATTACATATCATGAAATACTATTAAAAAAAGAAAATTCATGATAAAAATAAATGGAATATTATATTCTTATTTAGTACCCACAATGATGGATTTAAGAGAGAAAAGATATAAAAATAGGCAGCTCTGAAATTCAAGTAATTGCTTTCTCATTTTGTATCCAACCTTACAACCTTAAATTAAGTTTTTAGTAAGATTTTCATAGAGAGAAATCATTTACTAAAATGCTAATATTTTACGACCAGACCAGCCAACTGTAACATTAAGTATATGTGGTAGATGGTAAACTTTGAGATTACCAAACTAGTCAGCAATATTAGCTACTTTGAATAGCAGAGCTGGTGAATAGATGCTTTGTGTTTTTTTGCATTTTTACTTCATTAAACGTTCATGAAAGAAGGCCTCCACAGAATCAGTGTTCCACTTCTCAATTCCTAGGGTTTCGACTATTTCTCTGTTCTCATTTAACAAATGGATAGTCGGATCAGCACCACGTGTGTACTTAATTTTAAGACCTGGAAATTGTTGTGTACGAGCGCTTTTCACAAAAGCTGAAATGACAAATGAAATGATTCAGTAATTTTGTTAAGAAAATTAAACCAGACTTCTGTAATTCATTAGTTCTTAAAGTAATTATAAGTTAATTCACACAGTTATTCATCCTCATAAAATATTGTAACATTGCTTTTTAAGAGACTGAGTTACAAAATTATATAATAAATATATATATATATATATATATATATATATATATATATATATATATTGTTGTACTTGGGGATGGTCATATTGCCAGTTTAGCCAATAAAAACACACGCACTGTATATTTGGTGTTAATTTGCTTCAGCTTTATATTACATTAATCTTTGTAATATAAAGCTGAAGCAAATTAACACCAAATATACAGTGCGTGTGTTTTTATTGGCTAAACTGGCAATATGACCATCCCCAAGTACAACAACATCTGTTTCAACACACGATTTCACATCAAAAATCTTGCAAAACAAATATGTATATATATATATATATATATATATATATATATATATATATATATATATATATATATACATATACATATATATATATATATATACCTAATATGAAATCTACATAAAGATACCATTACTGTTCTTATAAATAAGTTTAATTAATCTATAAGCTTAAATATTTAACATCATCTTATAGAAGATTTTAACATAAACAACTTTATAGATTATTTAGATGATTTCTTATTTAAAGAGTCTGTAATTAAATATCTTCAACATGGATGGAGTAATACATTCCATTAATGGAAGTTTTTGGTGATAAAATCAAATAAACAGACTAAAATGTTAAGTGTAAACAGCCAGAGTAGCTAATGCAACAACACTCTATAAAAAATTCCTCCAGAACAACAAGGAAATTCTTGAGTTTGACTTACCTTGAACCTGTGGATACCTTCCTAATTTTCATCCGCATACAATTAGTTCAGCATAGGGATACATCTTTGAAATATAACAAAAACATAACAAAACTTTTAAGTAAAGATAATATCAAAAATATTTGATACAGGTTAAATTTATTTAATCAACAGCTATATACAGATTAAGTTCCAACAAAAATGGAGGCTTAAACATATCTAAGTGACATTTATGTTTTTTGATATCCATAATAAAAACCAAGCAAATATCAATGGATAACTTCTCTGCAACTAACAGAGTACTACATAAAAGTTGCTGTAACAGACTGAATAACATATTCATGTGTGTGTGTGTGTGTGTGTGTGTGTGTGTGTGTGTGTGTGTGTGTGTGTGTGTGTGTGTGTGTGTGTGTGTGTGTGTGTGCATGCATCTCCATTACTACCATAGGCAGTAATGGAGATAAACACAGGTAAGCCTGATATAAATATATTTACATGTAGCACAAAATAAATACAGAATAAGGTAAGGTAATATGTAATTTCATAACTCAACAGTTGTTTCAGGAAACCTAGATTTACATGATAATCATGATAATCATAAATTGCAGATGAAATGCACAAAAAGTCATGGGTATGTAACCTGTAACTAGTCACATGAAGAAATTACAATAAGTCCAGTTCTCCTCATCAAGAGAAGATGTAACCCATGCCAGATGGAAAAGTGAACACAAATTGCTGCTGCTGCTGGTGGCCATCAATTTTGCATTGTATGCATGTATGTATAGACAGGCAGTCACATTCCTAGATATCACAGAATGAGTGGTATATTCTATAATCATCAATATCAAAGTTTTATATCCACTTTACCATCAGGCTCAAGTTGGGCAGTTTTACTCAAGTAGTGTTTTAGAGTCAGATACCACTCTTGATGCAACCCTTTTCATCACTTCTTACAGTATATAGGAATGTGATATGTCTATTCTAAAACAAGCATAACACACTGTAACTGAAAATTCTATAAAATTGAATTAATTGTTGATTATCTCAAAAAACTTATTGATTTGAGAAGCTACAGACAATGCTAGAGAACTCTAGCTCTGTATCATATATGTTTAATGCTGTCAGATACCAATACATGTCTGATGTTGAATACTTGTACACTTTGATGCTAAAAACTACTTTTAATGTTAGATATTACATAACTATACATACATTTGATATTAAACATCTGAACACTTTGATGTTATTTAATAACTACCATTATCGTCATTGTTTCACATCTGTTTTCCATGCTGGCATGAGTTGGACTAACAATATTTGATGCTAAATACCTGTACACTGTATTTGAAGTTAGAAAAACCTTTACCCTTTCACGTTAAATACTAATATATATACATATACAGTGTGTCCCAAAAAATGTATACACACTTTATTCCTTTTCAGATTTACCCCATTTGAAATAATGATGGAAACTAAACTAAGCTTTGAACAAAGGAAATTTATCCAAAAGTGTTTCTGGAAGTTGAAAAACACAGTCCAAGTACAAAAATGGTTTAGGTGGGAATTTCAAACAGATCTGCCGAAGTAGCTTACCACTAATTGAATTACAGATAGATTTGAAACAGATGGAACTATTTAGAATGTCCACAAGAAACATTCCAGAAGACCATGGATATTAATGAGCCTGACAAAGCAAGAAAGGGTACTAGAAACATACTGCCAGAGTTCAAGAAAATCTGTGTGGCAAGTGAGTTGTGAGATAGGAACTGTACCTTGAAATACAGTCATTGGAAAAGTGACATTCCAAGAATAATCTAAGATCTCAATGAAAATGGTCCAAATCAAAGACAGTTGTTTTGCAAGTTGTATTTGGCAAGATGTGTAGACGATGCACATTTTCCAACAAAGACTGTTTGGAGTGATGAGGCTACATACAAATTAAATGGCTTGATTAACTGCCACAGTTGTACCTATTGGGGACCCAAGGAACCACATACTAAGGAGGAACATCATGTAAATTTACCAGTAGTTACATAATAGTGATGCTTATCATTAAAAGGATTAATTGGCCCATTCTTTTTGGTGGCACTGTGACTGAATATCATGCCAAGTCTTCAAGAGGACTTAGAAGATGTGGAGTTTTATTTTGAATAAGACAGGATACACCAACACTACAATTGTAATGTAAGGGCTTATCGTGATGAGGCTTTGCTAAACAGGTGGATCAGACAAAGCAATTCAGATGAATACCCGCCACAGTTGCCAGACCTCACATCACTAGACTTTTTTCTATGGGGATACTTAGATGATAAAATTTATTGTACAAAACTAGCAACACTCAATGAACTGAAGACAGCCACTGAATGAGAATGCACATAAATACCAAACAAAATGTTTCTTGATATTTGCAATTCCATTGTTTCATGTTACCAGCAGTGCCTGGACCAGAATGGACATCACTTTGAAAACAGGTGATCATAAAAAAAAAATTCTGTTTGTAGATTCTATTAAATTTTGAAACTGAACTCTATTTTAATAAGCACTGACTTTTATATCATTCTATGTGTATACATTTTTGAGGGGATACCCTGTATATATAATGATGATGATGATATTTGATGTTAAATACTTGTACACTTTTAAGTTATTAAATGGTATTTTTTTAATGTCAAATGTGAAATCATTATGTAACTACAAATATTGATGTTATTAGATAAGTACACATGTTTGATGTTATGATGATCAGATCCCAAATGGAGTCTTTATCGATGGGAGAAGTGAATATCTAACAGAAGCAGTTGATAGTCAACTAAAATTTCAAAGATTGACTACATCCACCAGCAAAACCGCAATACAAAACAGTATATAAAATATAAGTAAAAAATATTTGTTCATATACTGTATAGTCTCTAAGTTGAAATCCCATCAGACTTAGTTTTGTGTTTCACTCTACTAGAGATGATATGTAGCAGTAGCATAAAGAGGTTGATTCAAATAACAATAAATACTTCATTCAACAATTCATCTTAACTTAAGGAAGAAATTAATATGTGTAAATTTTACTTTATCTTATATATTAATTACATGCAAAAGCAAAACATTTAATCATTATATGAAATCTTAGGGAAAAGTGTACTATTTTGGGAATAATAGTTTGGCCACATTTGTCATGTTGGATTTTACAACTGATATTATCATCATCACAATTTTATATGTGCTTTTTTATGCTGGCATGAATTTGGGGTTTTCCTGCGGCACAGTTTTACAGCTAGATGCACTTCTTGTTGCCCACCCTTACAATATGCATGGACACTGTGTACCTATTCTAAAACCACAGTAAGCTATTACTAAACAGAGTAATAAAAACTCAAATACAATAAGTCCTTTACAAAAGAATACATTAGTTTGCATCTATTAGTTCAGAAGATAATTCTAGGTCTAAACTAGGATGACCTACATTTCATTGATACAGATACAAACAAAAATGTGAACAGTTAGAATATCTTCTGCAGTGTGTCAGTCAGTACATCATCACATTAAACACCAAAATAGTTTCTGAATTTCCAGACTACAAGTTGTGATATCTCAAGCATCCTGGTATCTATTTTAACTAATGTTAGGTTAAACTTGGTAGCTTGTAAAACTTCCAGAATGGTTCATGTAAGAAAAAGTGAGTAAATATACAGTTAGAGTCTTTTCTTCAATTATTTAGGAATATTTCTCAAATTGAGAATTTCCAAAAATTGCACCTAACCTGTACCCTCCGGGTACAGTGGTGCGCTCAATTATTAATTGCAGGTGTCAGCAGTCTTGCCCTCAGTAAACCCTCCTTGAGCAAGCTCCCAACCCCCTGACGAGGACGGTTAACTATATTTTGTCGTATTCTAATATATACACTGAGCAAAATGTACATTTGTAGGTATTGACTAACGGAGTAGTCATCGCCATTAATGTACAGCGAAATATTGCGCTTAACAAATTATATCAACTTAATTTAAAGAACATAATTAATCATTTTCGTAGATGTAACGTTTTGAATTAAACTGAAAAATAATTATTTAAGACTTTTTTCTGAAAGTTTACTTAAAAATATTATTATTACTTCCCTTGACACGACACTTCCGCTTAATATGGGTTTCCTCCCTTAGCTTAGAATTTCTAAGAAATATTTATTCCACGTATTAATTTTCCACGTATTAATTTTCTCTCTCTCTCTCCGTCTCTCTCCACACACACATTCCTTCACACTTATTCTATCCCGCCCTTCTCGTTAACTGCCTGCTAAAATCATATAAATATTTATCGAGATGTTATATGAATGTACGTCACTCGGAAATTTGGCTGCGGCATTACGTGTTGTATATTCATACCCACCACCGCGATTCATTACATATCTTAGTCAAATCACTTAATTCTACATGCCTTACTAATAAACTTAGTTGTTGTTTAGTCCCATGTCAGCTCTGATCAAAAGGCATTAGAGCCGTGACAACCACATTATGTTTTTTCACCTCCGTCGGACAAAATGTATTGCAATATTTGTTCTAGTTCAATACGTTCCGAGATCAACTTCATCCTTATGGAGGCCGGGGCAATAAAATAGAGTACCAGTTAAGTACTTGAGCTGAAGGTATTGATTAACCCGTCGTTTCAAAATTGATGGCCCGGTGCCTAAAATAGAAACATTGAAGACGGTAGGGGGTGATCTAAGGGTTATCTGTCTGCTTTTTCTAGCAAATAGATAGAGCAGTTTTGAAATGACTTTTTTTATTTGATTTTTTATTTTTTTATTTACTTATTTTGATTTTCCTGATTTTCATACAAATATAAATCATGGTTCTGGAAAAAAATTTAGTTAATGTTTACTTTAACTACCGGTCACCAAAACAAACAAAAAAAACGAGTGTAATAGGTGTAAAAAAAAATGTGTATTAAACGAATGTGAAAACAAAAATTTGCGCCAACGAACGGGGGGGGGCGGAGAAAGGATTTTCGGAAAATTCGCAAGATCCGATTTTTCCCCTCATAACTTTTAGGAAAATGGATATCTTCTAGTGAAATTTTAAATAAATACCTTTCAAACGGCATAGATTACGATTATAAAGAACGGGATGCTACAAATCAATATGACATATAATTTAAATTTTAATATATGTTCACGACATAATTTTCGTTTATTATTATTATTATTATTATTATTATTATTATTATTATTATTAAGAAGAAGAATGGAACGAACGAAACTGTTTATAATAAATATCATGCATGCTCTCATTGATATGCTAATTTTAGTACATGCTTTTTGTGTGTTTGCACATATATATATATATATATATATATATATGGCGGAGGTAAAGAATACGAACACCACCCGTTTTCGGCGTAACCCTTAACCCTAAACACCGGGTGTGCGTATTCTTTACTTTCGCCAAAAAAATGTTAGTGGGAAGATATTTTGTGGGGATAAACGTTGTGTAAATAAACATGCAAGTAGTCCATTGTGTTTTATTTTTTTAATCAAGAAAACTTCTTAATGAAACAGTTCACAGATGTAAAAATTTGCAGTAGCTTGAAAGAATGAAATTTCTATTATGTGAACATATATAGGTCTGCAAGTAAAATACCAGTAGTTATAAACCTGTTGAAGCTATTTTACTATATGCTTATTCTCTGAAAAATTACACATACGACTGGTGAAAAGAAGCCAATACATATATCTAATGAAATTTTTTTTTTTAATCCATAAACTACTAATAATATACTGATTAAAATTGAGGCGCTTAGTTTTGTTGGATTGATGTTTTTTTTACCTCTTTTTCTTTTTCACTATATATTTAATAATTTTTATATCAAGATAAAAGTATATATATATATATATATATATATATATATATATATATATATATATATATACCCTAACTCTTCGAAACGCCTGTGTTAGAATGGGGGCAGCTGATGAAGGAAAATGTTCTCTATGTGGCCTGTGTGTTTTCTGTACTCTGGTTATTATTATTTTTTTTGTCTACGTTTTGTTTGCAATGTCCTGTACCCAGATATGCACCTATATATACAGGTAGATGTAGGTATGCACATACTTGTACGTATATATGCATATACTCATTTATATTTGTTTTATATATATATATAGACAGAGAGAGAGAGATTTGCATTATGAAAATGCTACCACTCCTTAAAAATCTGGCCTTATAATAAATGAAAATAAATTAATACTCTATAACAGTGGTTCTCAACCATATCTTACCTGTAGAACCCTTTGATTACGGTTTTACTCAGGTAGACCCCCTACAGCCAATTAATGTTTAAAAACTAATTTTATAGACACTTCTTTCAAAATTCCTATTTTGTTTACCACATGTTCACTTGTGCAGGTTTGCAATAGCACTCTCCAAGGGAACATGTTGAACTTTGTGGAGCGTTAAAAAAAGAAACCTAATTGTTTTGCTTTTTTTTATGGGGGGGGTGTAATAAATACGTGTAAGGCAAAATTTTTTTCTTTGATCCCTAAAATACAACTGCAAACCCCCAAAAAATATTATATGAACCCTCAGGGCTTATATGGTGCCTTGTTAAGACCACAGCTCTATACAGTAATTACACTCTGAGTTCAAATCCTGCTAGGATCAACTTTTCCTTTCATTCTTCTAGGGTACAAATAAGCATAAATCAAGTACTATGATCAATTCAATCAACTTTTCCCTTGCCTCTTAATTTGCAGCCTCAACATGATAAAGAGCTACAGAATAACTGCTTATAGTATCTGCAGAGAACTAGTTTAGTAATCAGACTAGTAAAAAATGACAGCTGCATCAAAAATTTAGCTAAGGGAGCACTCTAAATAGTTGCTCATCCTTGTAAAAATAACAGCCATTCTCTTCAAATCCCACCTTACTGTGTTAAAAAAAATGAAAGGGCATACTGCACAATATAGTTCTACATATAAAAAGACAGGAAGGTCATGGATGAAATGCCTTGGATAACAGATCTACTCAATGATCAGGAGTTGGTACAGAAAATTTTAACTCTAAACCCTCTATTTGTAATTAAGCTTATATTTCTTATTAACTGAGAGCATACAACATACATGGCCAATCTGAATCATCAGGGAATTTTTTAGCAGCATGATATATTTGAGTTGGGGTTTAAATGCTGCATAGCTTGTCACTAAATTTTTCTGTAATATTTATTGAAGTTACAAACAATTACATGGAAAAATGCAAGCATGAAAAGTCATATTCTTAAGATTATAAACATGGAAAAGGACAGGACAAGTTATTACACCTGTAAAAGTATAGGACAAGCTATTACTTCTAGTAAAGTAAAGATTAAGAAACTTTTTACTTAAAATATCGCAGCAAAGAATGCCAGTTCTAATTTATCACTCTTTACAGCTCTCATCATTAAAATTTATTGTACAAAACTGTTCAGCTAATTTCTAAGTTTGTCTAATTAGTCACTTTTTTCTGTATTTAAGGTAGTAAATTAACCAAATTCTACTTGAATAAGTATAGTGTTATTTGTAAACTATAATAAAATAAATTTTAATATTCAAATTTTAATTTTAGCTGCAATATTTTAAGTAAAAGTTTCTTATTCTTTACTTTACTTGAAGTAATAGCTTGTCCTATACTTTTACAGGTGTAATAACTTGACCTGTACTTTTCCAGGTTTACATGGCTTGCACAGCTCTCACTAACCATTCATCTATCCCTAGTTTCCTCATTGACCACCAGATAAGGGATTGGGGGACCCTGTCAAAGGCTTTTTCCATATCAACGAAAGCCAGATACAGAGGTTTATCCTTGGCTAGGTATTTCTCCTGCAGTTGTCTTACCAGAAATATAGCATCAGTGGTGCTTTTCCCTGGCACGAACCCAAACTGCATCTCATCTAAACTGATTCGTTCCCTAATTAGTTGAGCTATGACCCTCTCCGTGACTTTCATTACCTGATCCAACAACTTGATACCTCTGTAATTATTTGTATCTAAAGCGTCACCTTTACCTTTGTAGCAGTTGACAATGGTGCTGCTACACCAGTCATTGGGTATGACTCCTTCATGTATCACCTGGTTAACTATACGGGTGACTAGGCTATAGCCAATAGACAGATATTTTGAGCATCTCTGCAGTGATTCCTGATGGGCCGGAGGCTTTCTCTGTCTTCATACTCTTGATTGCTTTATCTACCAAGGTACTGTCAATTCGGATAGCTGGTCCCTCTGTTGGGTCGACATTCGGCAGACTCTTTCTCCCATTCATTCTCTTTATTGAGCAACCTTTCATAGTAATGTCTCCAAACCTCTCTCTCTCTCTTTGCAGCCTTGTTTAGTGCAAGTGAACCATCATCCATGCAGACACATTTCTCTCCAACATCACGATTCCCTCTCACACACTGTCTTGCAACACAAAATACTCAAGTCTTTGGTCCTCACAGCACAGAACATTGGCAAATTTTTTCTTATCTGCTTCCCCTCTAGCTGAATAAACCTGTCTCCTAGCTTCCCTTCTGGCAGTCTGATACAATTCCCTGCTACCACCGTTCTTCCAATCCTTCCAAGCCTGTTTCTTTTGTCAAATAGCCCTATCAACAACAATGTTCCACCACCACATTATTTTGGGTCGAGAGGGGACTTTGCATCATCCACAGAGCTGCTCAGTGGCCCTCAGCAGGTTGTCCTGTAGAAACATCTAATTTTCTTCCACATCGTGTGAAGTTATATCCCCTTCTATTTCATCAAAGGCTTCGAGTAATACATCTCTAAATCTCTGTCCATTCGCAGGATCTTTAAGCTTCCAGACCCTTCTCCTCCATGCTGGTCCTCTTCTGGGCATCCATTTAGCCCTGATCCTGACATTGCTAACTACCAGTCTATGTTGTGGGATACATTTTTCGCCTGGGAAGGTTTTGGCATTTATAAGTAGCCGTTTTCCCCTTTTTCTGGTGAGGATGTAGTCAATTTGGCTAAGTGTGTCTGCCAGAACAGTAGGTGACTAGGTGACTGGCAGGTTTCCTGAAGTTAGTATTGCAAACCATAAGATCATTTGCATCGCAGAACTCCAGCAGCCTGGTAGCCTCCATGTACACCATGGAAGCCCCCTGTATGTTATCCAACATGTCCAATGAAGTCACCAGCCACAAAGAGGAGGTCCCTGTCATTCGTCAACGAGGTAGTCTGCAAGAGGGTGTCATAAAATCGGTCCTTCTGTCCATCAGGTAGCCCCGGCTGAGGGGAACAGGCCGAGATAATGTTTGCTAACCCATGATGAAGCACTAATCTAATCTTAAGTACTCTGTCACATACTCTGACTACCTCGATTACCTTATCAACTCATTTCTCAGCATGAAGTATACGCACGTCCCTGACTCCGTCAGTGTTCTTTGCCCAGAAAATCTTGTACCTGTGTTTTTTGCCTGTGAGGAACCTAGCAGAACCTCCTCTCCACCTTACTTCTAGGATGCAGCACAAATCGACACATCTCCGTTCAAGCATCTCAAAAATCTCACCAGACCTACTTTTCAGTGTGCCGACGTTGAGAGTACCAACCCTGAGGGTGTAGGAGGTATGGGCCTATGAGACCCTGGGACAGGGGACAGCAGCATCATGTACCTGAATAGAAAGCTCACATTTGGCAGAATTCATAAACAAACAATAGCCTTCATTTCAACCTGCATACACTACACCATCATATCTATGCACTATATGATCACTACCTTACATAGGAGATAAACCCTAAGTAGGGGTGGGGATGGCATAAAGGCTTTAGAAGTGTGCATGGGAGACAACCAAAG
>NC_142929.1:116059853-116137353 GCF_046866305.1 Octopus bimaculoides
GTATGTATGTATAGAAATGTATAAATGAAATCTTTAAGGTTTAAGATTCAAATTAAGGAAGTGCAATAATAATAATACAGTTCTATATTTAAGAGATGAGGAATTATGTACATTATTTACAAGTGACGGATATTTGTCCTCATCTTGTTTGTTGTTAACACAACGTTTCGGCTGATATACCCTCCAGCCTTCATCAGGTGTCTTGGGAAATTTTGCACCAGGCTCCAATCTGAGCTGGCAATATTTCTACAGCTGGATGTTCTTCCTAACGCCAATCACTAAGAGTGTAGTGGGTGCTTTTTACGTGTCAGTGGCACAGAAGCCAGTCAAGGGGTACTGGCATTGGCCACATTCGGATGGTGCTTTTTGCATACCACTGGCACAGGGGCCAATCAGGCGGTCTTGACATCAATCCTGTTCAGATAATGGTATTTATGTGCCACCGGCACGGGAGCCAGTCAGGGGATACTGGCCACAGCTATGATATTGGTTTTATTTGACTCAACAGGTCTTCTCAAGCGTATCATATCACCCGACACATCGTGTACACTTAACTGGGCCAGATAAACATGGCTGCAATCTCACTTTAGTTGCCGAGTCTTCTCAAGCTCAGCATATCTCCAAAGTTCTCGGTCTCCGGTCATTTCCTCTGTGAGGCCCAATGTTCAAAGGTCATGCTTCAACACCTCATCCCATGTCTTCCTGGGTCTACCTCTTCGATAGGTTCCTTCCACAGTTAGGGAGTGGCACTTCCTCACACAGCTGTCCTCATCCGTGCGTAACACACGACCATACCAGCGCAGTTGTCTCTTGCACACCACATTTGATGCTTCTTGTGCCCAACTTTTCTCTCAGGGCACTTACACTCTGTCGTGTATGCACACTGACATTGCACATCCAGCAGAGCATATTAGCTTCATTTCTTTCAAGCCCATGCATGTCTTCAGCAGTCATGGCCCATTTTTTACTGACATGTAGCATGACTGTTTGCATGCAGGCATCATACAGTCTACCTTTCATCCTGAGCAAGAGGCCCTTAGTTGCCAGCAGACATAAAAGCTCCCTGAACTTTGCCCAGACTATTCTTATTCTAGCCGCTACACTCTCAGAGCAACCACCCCCACTACAAACTTGGTCGCCTAGGTCGTGGAAGCTATTAATTACTTCCAGTTTCTCCACCAAGCATATAATGGAATCTGTTTTCTGTACAACTTCAGTGTTTATTGCCCCTGTGCATCTGTTACACACAAAAACTATCTTCCCATTTAACCTTCCTTTGATATTGCTGCACCTTTTATTTGTCCATAGCTTACACCGAGTACACCGTATGGAGTTTCTACCCACGCCTTTTCTACAGATCGAACAGAGCCATCTACCTGAAGGGGTTTGTGATTTGACAGCCTTCCTACTTACTAAGACTTTGGTTTTTGCTAGGTTAACCCTAAGGCCCTTCACTTCTAGACCTTGCTTCCACACCCTAAACTTCGTCTCTAGTTCTGGCAATGACTCAGCTATTAGAGTAAGGTCATCAGTATAGAGAAGCTCCCAGGGGCAGCCTGTCTTGAATTCCTGTTATTGCCTAGAAGACTATGATGAATAAGAGTGGGGATGACTATACTCATTACCAACCCTCACCTTACTGACAACATCCCTCTATCTCTAGTTTCTGCATTGACCACCAGATAAGGGATCAGGGGACTCTGTCAAAGGCTTTCTCCAAGTCAACAAAAGCCAAATACAGAGGTTTATCTTTTGCTAATTGTCTTACCAGAAATACAGCATCAGTGGTGCTTCTGCTTTGCACAAAACTAAACTGCATCTCATCTAGGCTAAGTCTCTCCCTAATTAGTTGGGCTATGACTCTGTAACTGTCATCACTTGATCCAATAATTTGATACCCCTGTAGTTATTGCTATCTAAAGCATCGCGTTTACCCTCATAGCAGTTGATTATGGTGCTGCTACACCAGTCATTGGGTATCACTCCTTCATGAACTACCTGATTTACAACATGACCATAACCCACACCACCCAATATTTTAAGCATCTCAGCGGCGACTTCTGATGAGCCAGGTGCTTTCTCTGTCTTCATATCCTTAATTGCTTTATCTACCAGGGTACTGTCGATTTGGATAGCTGGTCCCTCAACTGGGTCAACATTTGGCAGACTCTCCTCCTCCCATTCATTCTCTATATTCAGCAGTCTTTCATATAATGGCATCTCCAAGCCTCTTTCTTTGCAGAATCATTAAACGCAAGGGCACCATCATCCATGCAGACACACTTCTCTCCTATAACATCACAGTTTTCTCTCAAACACTGTCTTGCAATCCGAAATACTTCAGTTCTTTAGTCATCACATCGCTAGACATTGGCAAACTTCTTTTCTGCTTCTCCCTTAGCTATGTATACCTGTCGCCCAGCCTCCCTTCTGGCTACCTGGTACAGTTCCCTGCTACCCCCACTCTTCCAGGCTTTCCAGGTGCCTAGTCCCCTCTTCATTTCTGGTACCAACTTCATGGCCCCCATGTACACCATGGGAGATATCAGGTTGCTGTCCAACATGCCCATTAAAATCTCCAGCTACAAAGATAAGATCATTGTCACTCGTCTTTGAGGTAGCCTGCAGAAGAATATCATAAAAGTGATCCTTCTGTTCATTTGGTAGGCCCGCTTGTTGGGTGTAGGCAGAGATAATTGTAGTAATATCATTCTGCAAGACCAGCCTGAGTTTAAGTACTCTATTGCACACCCTCACTACCTCTATGACCTTATCCACCCATTTCTCTGCAAGAAGTATGCCCACACCCCCTATTCCATCACTATTACCTTCCCTGTACATATATATATATATATATATATATTTATTACTTATATATATGCATCTTAAAACAATTCATTGAGAGCTGTACCAAGTCAGCTATCATAAAATCTCCATATCAACCAATAAGAGGGAAATTTTAGGTAAAACACTATAAAATAAATTACTCAATGAACACTGAGAAATTCCTGAGGTAGATCCAGCGACAAATGTGTAAATACTGTGGATGACATCAGGTAGTCATAGGCAGTGAACGTGTTTCATCAGCTAACTACTAGGAACATACTCAATACTTAAATAATTATTTATCTATTTTACATATATATGGGTTCGTGCCAGGTAAAAGCACCACTGATGCCATATTTCTGGTGAGACAGCTGCAGGAGAAATATCTAGCCACGGATAAACCTCTGTACCTGGCCTTCGTTGACATGGAGAAAGCCTTTGACAGGGTCCCCCGATCCCTTATCTGGTGGTCAATGAGGAAACTTGGGATAGAAGAATGGTTAGTGAGAGCTGTGCGAGCCATGTACAGAGATGCTGTCAGTAAGGTGAAGGTTGGAAATGAGTACCGTAATGAATTCCGGGTAGAGGTAGGGGTCCACCAAGGTTCCGTCCTCAGCCCCCTCCTATTTATCATAGTCCTCCAGGCGATCACAGAGGAATTCAAGACAGGTTGCCCCTGGGAGCTCCTCTATGCTGATGACCTTGCACTAATTGCGCAGTCACTATCAGAACTAGAGGAGAAGTTTAAGGTGTGGAAGCAAGGACTAGAATCGAAGGGCCTTAGAGTCAACCTAGCAAAAACCAAAATCCTAATAAGTAGGAAGGTAGATAAAACACAAACCCCTTCAGGTAGATGGCCCTGCTCAGTATGCAGTAAAGGAGTAGGTAGTAACTCTATAAGATGTACCCGGTGCAAGCTATGGACACATAAGAGGTGCAGCAATATCAAAGGCAGATTAACTACAAAGTTAGTCTTTGTATGTGGCAGATGTTCAGGTGCAATAAACACTGTGAACAAACAGGAAACAACTTCTATCTCATTCCAGGGAGAAAAACTAGAGGTAGTTGATAGCTTCCGCTATCTGGGTGACCAAGTTAGTAGTGGGGGTGGGTGCGCTGGAAGTGTAACTGCTAGAATAAGAATAGCCTGGGCCAAGTTTAGAGAGCTCTTACCTCTGCTGGCGACAAAGGAACTCTCACTCAGGGTAAAAGGCAGACTGTATGACGCATGTGTACGAACAGCCATGCTACATGGCAGTGAAACATGGGCTGTGACTGCTGAGGACATGCGTAAGCTCGCAAGGAATGAAGCCAGTATGCTCCGCTGGATGTGTAATGTAAATGTGCATACCCATCAGAGTGTAAGTATCTTGAGAGAAAAGCTGAACATAAGAAGCGTCAGTAGAGGTGTGCAAGAGAGACGATTGCGCTGGTTTGGACATGTGGTGAGAATGAATGAGGATAGCTGCGTGAAAAAGTGCCACTCCCTAACAGTTGAGGGAACCCGTGGAAGAGGTAGGCCCAGGAAGACCTGGGCTGAGGTGGTGAGGCAAGACCTTAGAACATTGGGCCTCACCAAGGCGATGACTACTGACCGAGACCTTTGGAAATGTGCTGTGCGTGAGAAGACCCGGCAAGCCAAGTGAGATCGTTGCCAGTGCCCCTGGACTGGCTCTTGTGCGGGTGGCACATAAGATGTACCATCCTGAGCATGACCCTTGCCAGTACCGCCTGACTGGCCTTGTAGGGTTTTCGAGCGAGATCGTTGCCAGTGCCCCTGGACTGGCTCTTGTGCGGGTGGCACATAAAAGACACCATTTCAAGCGTGGCCATTTTCGTGCGGGTGACACGTAAAAGCACCCACTACACTCTCTGAGTGGTTGGCGTTAGGAAGGGCATCCAGCTGTAGAAACTCTGCCAAATTAGATTGGAGCCTGGTGTAGCCATCCGGTTGCACCAGTCCTCAGTCAAATCGTCCAACCCATGCTAGCATGGAAAGCGGACGTTAAACGATGATGATGATGATGATGATGATTATATATATATATATATATAGCAATAAGAAAATGGAGGAGAATATGCAGTATCCATCGACTTGCAGACAGTGTATTCCGTTGAATTAATTAATTTATTTTGTAACTAAAATGACAAAAACCACAATATACAAATGCTTATGACATACCATGTCATATTAACAATCAAGGTTACAAATATAAAGTACATTAGGAATTTGAGAATATACGTATATTCTCAGGGTAAAATAACCCCCCTTTTACCCGCTCCCACTTATTACACTTGGTATAACACTAGTGTAACAATAATTGGGTACCCTCCCAGCAGTGTATTGAATAGATACTATCCCTTAGTGGGTTGAATCCTTAACCCCTAACTTCCTTTTATTATTATATATATATATATATATATATATATATATATGTAACACCCGCTATAGTCGAGGAATTACTGTATATAAAGTCAATTCAAATAAACGAATAATAAAATTAACAGATGACAAGTAGGGACACACATACACACACATACACACACACACATACATGTGTTTGTTTGTGTGTGTGTGTGTGTGTGTCTCTTTGTCCTCAACCACTGCTTGACAACCAATGTTGGTTTGTTTACTGGGCGACCAAGTTAGTAGTGGGGGTGGGTGCGCTGAAAGTGTAGCTGCTAGAATAAGAATAGTCTGGGCAAAGTTTAGAGAGCTCTTACCCCTGCTGGCGACTAAGGGACTCTTACTCAGAGTAAAAGGCAGACTGTATGATGCATGTGTACGAACAGCCATGCTACATGGCAGTGAAACATGGGCTGTAACTGCTGAGGACATACGTAAGCTCGCAAGGAATGAAGCCAGTATGCTCCGTTGGATGTGTAATGTCAATGTGAATACCCGTCAGAGTGTAAGTATCTTGAGAGAAAAGCTGAACATTAGAAGCATCAGTTGTGGTGTGCAAGAGAGACGATTGCGCTGGTATGGACATGTGGTGAGAATGGATGAGGATAGCTGCGTGAAAAAGTGCCACACCCTAACAGTTGAGGGAACCTGTGGAAGAGGTAGGCCCAGGAAGACCTGGGCTGAGGTGGTGAGGCAAGACCTTCGTACATTGGGCCTCACCGAGGCGATGACTACTGACCGAGACCTTTGGAAATGTGCTGTGCGTGAGAAGACCCGGCAAGCCAAGTAAGATCGTTGCCAGTGCCCCTGGACTGGCTCTTGTGCAGGTGGCACATAAGATGCACCATTTTGAGCGTGGCCGTTGCCAGTACCGCCTGACTGGCTTCTGTAGGATTTTCGAGCGAGATCGTTGCCAGTGCCCCTGGACTGGCTTGTGCGGGTGGCACATAAAAGACACCATTTCAAGCGTGGCCGTTGCCAGTATCGCCTGACTGGCCTTCGTGCAGGTGACACGTAAAAGCACCTACTACACTCTCTGAGTGGTTGGCGTTAGGAAGGGCATCCAGCTGTAGAAACTCTGCCAAATTTAGATTGGAGCCTGGTGTTGCCATTCCGGTTTCACCAGTCCTCAGTCAAGTCGTCCAACCCATGCTAGCATGGAAAGCGGACGTTAAACGATGATGATGATGATGATGATGATGATGATATATATATATATATATTTATGTGGAGAATGGAGCAACAAATACAAGAAAAAGCAATATTGTTGGATTAGTTATATATATATATATATTAGTATATATATATATATATATATATATATATATATATATATATATATATATATATATATATATATATATATGCATCATAAAACAATTCATTGAGAGCTGTACCAAGTCAGCCATTATAAAATCTCTATATCAACCAATTAAAGGCAAATTTTAGGTAAAATACTATTAAAAAATTGTTTATTTATCAAACCACCTCACCTTTAATGCTTTCTCTCCCTCTTGGTCCATTTGGCAACATTTCGAACAGCTGTCTTTGAGAGGTGTTAGCTGAAATTTGTCTAATTCATTACACGAATTACATAACAAACTATTGTACATGCCCAGATGTTCACATTGTAATGCTGTCAGCTCTTGGCTGTCTGCCAAGCATATCTGGAATAGAAATAATAAAAACACTTATATGATATTAAATTGTTGAAGGTGTGTGTGTGTATGTGTGTATATATATATATATATATATATATATATATATATATATATATATATACAGTCAGGGGAAATAAATATACGTACATGTCAAAATTCTTTATTTATGTAATTTCTAATGAACATAAATGGGATATACCAATACTATATTTGCATACACATGCATAAACTAAGAATATGCAAAAGAAACTAATAAATTATAGTAACTAATGAATTTATATACAAATATAAATATTTAGGGGTGAAAAAAGTATTCATACAGAACATAAATAACTGATAATTCTGATTTAATACTTCGTAGCATAACCATTATTCAGTTCCACTTCAATCAATCTCTTCTTGTAGTTCTTAATCAATGACTTGCATGTTTCTTTAGGAATTTTTTCCCATTCTTCTTGACAAATTTTCTTCAAATCTGGAATGCACATTGGGGCTCTTGAATGAGTTTTAATTTTCAAATAATGCCACAAATTATGGAGAATTATGCAGCACTACGGCATACCAGACAAGTATATATCTATAATAAGAGCAACATACATGTATACATACATACATACATACATACATATATATATATATATATATATATATATATATATATATATATACATACATACATATATACATACATATATACATATACATATATACATACGTATATACATATACATATATATATATATATATATATATATATATATACACATACATAGGTGCTGAATAACATCTCTCCTCCCCAAGCTCACCCCACATTCCTTTCTCAGTTTAAAGGGTTGGCACAGTTAATGAAGGCTCACTGAAAGGTAGGTCTAGTGAGATTGTAGTCATGCTTGAAAGGAGATATGTCAATGTATGCTGCATACAAGAGGTAAGATGGAGAGGAGCTTCAGCCAGGGTCCTCACAAGAAGGCACATAAGTATAAAATCTTCTGGCAAGGTAATACTGATGGAGTAGGAGGTGTAGTCATACTCCTTGCAGAAAAATGGATGGATAAGGTCATAGAGGTTGTCGGGGTATGCGATAGTGCGTAAGGTCAGGCATGTCCTGCAGAACAGTATAGCTACAATTATCTCTGCTTACACCCTACATGCGGGCCTACCAAATGATCAGAAGGACCATTTTTATGATACCATTCTACAGGCTACCTCAAAGATGAGTGGCAATGACCTCACTCATCTTTGCGACTGGAGATTTTAATGGGCATGTTGGACGGCAATCCGGTATCTTCACTGGTGTACACAGGGGCCACGGTATTGATTCCCGAAATGAAGAGGGAACTAGGCTACTGGAGTTCTGTGATGCATGTAACCTTTTAATCTGCAACACTAACTTCAGGAAGCCAGACAGCCACCTGATAACCTACCAATCAGGTGACTCTGCTAGCCAGATTGATTTCATCCTCACCAGACAGCTGGACGCAAGGTTGCTCTTAAATACAAAGACCATCCTGGGTGAAGAATGTACCTCCCGCCTCCCCCGCCCCCAGCATAGACTAGTCATTAGTGACTTTAGACTCGAGGCCAGAAGGATGCCAAGAAGCAGACCAATCCAGAAAAGAATAATTTGGAAGCTTAAGAACCCTTCCCATGATTCAGAGATTTAGGGACATCTTCATCAAAACATTTGATGAGATTGAGGAGTTACAGACCTCAGACATAGAGGGTAGCTGGAAATTCCTATGAGACAGCTTACTGAGTGCCACAGACCAAGTCTGCAGATGGTACAAAGTCCCTTCCAGACCTAGAGTAACATGGTGGTGGAATAATACGGTAGACATAGCCATTAGAGCAAAGAAACAGGCCTGGAAAGCTTGGAAGAGTGGAAGTAGCAGGGAATTGTACCAGATAGCCAGAAAGGAGGCTGGGCAACAGGGAGAAGCAGAAAAGAAGAAGTTTGCCAATGTCCAGCGACATGAGGACCAAAGAACTGAAGTATTTCGGATGGCAAGACATTGTGTGAGAAAATTGTGATGTCACAGGAGAGAAATGTGTCTGCACGGATGATGGTGCAGTTGCTTTCAATGATTCTGAAAAGAAAGAGGCTTGGATAAGCCATTATGAAAGACTGCTGAATATGGATAGAGAATGGGAGAAGGAGAGCCTGCCGACCAACTATCCGAATACACAGCACCCTGGTAGATAAAGCAATTAAGGGTATGAAGCTAGGAAAAGCCCCCGGCCCATCAGGAATCACTGCTAAGATGCTTAAAACATCTTGTGGTGTGGGCTATGGCCTAGTCACCCGTATTGTAAACCAGGTAGTTCATGATGGAGTCATACCCAATGACTGATGTAGCAGCACCATAGTCAACTGCTACAAGGGTAAAGGTGATGCTTTAGATAAAAATAACTAATGGGGTATCAAACTACTGGATCAGGTGATGAAGGTCACGTAGAGGGTCATAGCCCAACTAATTAGGGAGAGAGTCTGCTTACATGAGATGCAGTTTGGCTTTGTACCAGATAGAAGCACCACTTGGTATGGCAACTGCAGAAGAAATACCTAGCCAAAGATAAACCGCTGTATTTGGCTTTGTGAACTTGGAGAAAGCCTTTGACAGGGTCCCCTGATCCCTTATCTGGTGGGCAATGCAGAAACTGGGGATTGACGAATGGTTAATAAGGGATGTACAGGCCCTATACAGAGATGCCATTAGTAAAGTTAGGGTTGGCAATGAGTGTAGTGAAGAATTCCGGGTAGAAGTAGGGGTCCACCAAGGATCAGCCCTCAGGCCCCTCTTATTCATCATAGTCCTCCAGGCAATAGCAGAGGCATTCAAGACAGGTTGCTCCTGGGAGCTCCTCTATGCTGATGGCCTAGCCCTCATAGCAGAATCACTACTAGAACTAGAGAAGAAATTTCAGGTGTGGAATCAAGGTTTAGAGTCGAAGGGCCTTAGAGTCAATGTCGCAAAGACCAAAGTTCTAGTAAATAGGAAGGCGAACACATCACACGCCTCTTCAGGTAGGTAGCCCTGCTCGATCTGTAGAAAAGGTGTAGGTATAAACTCCATAAGATGTATCCAGTGTAAGCTGTGGACACATAAGAGGTGCAACAACATCAAAGGAAGATTAACTGGGAAGATAGCTTTCGTGTGCGGCAGATGCACAGGGGCAATAAGCACCACAGATGCTCAGAAAACAGATTCCATCACATGCTTCTGCTACCTAGGTGACCAAGTCTGTAGAGGGGTGGATGCTCAGAGAGCATTACCACTAGAATAAGAATTGCCAGGGCAAAGTTCAGACAGCTTCTGCCCCTACTGGTGACAAAGGCCCTCTCACTGAAAATAAAAGGTAGATTGTATGATGCATGTGTGCGAACTGCCATGCTTCACGGCAGTGAAACATGGGCCGTGACTGCTGGGAGACATGCGTAGGCTCAAAAGAAATGAAGCTAGCATGATCAGTTGGATGTGTAATGTCACTGTGCACACATGAGCGTGAGCGCCCTGAGAGAAATGTTGGACATAAGAAGCATCGGATGTGGCGTGCAAGTGAGACGTTTGCGTTGGTATGGTCATGTACTACAGATGGGTGAGGAGAGCTGTGTGAAGAAGTGCAGCTCCCAAACAGTGGAAGGAATCCAGGATAGAGGAAGAGCCAGGAAGACATAGGATGAGGTGGTGAAACATGACCTTCGAACGTTGGGCCTCACAAAAAGCAATGACAAAAGACCGAGACCTCTGGAGATATGCTGTGACTGAGAAGACCCAGCAAATAAAATGAGACCACAGCTGTAACCTACACCAATGTCACATAACCAGTCCACTCAAAAAGTACCTTTGGATCTTAGAACGACATGCCATGCTTGATGAGACCTATTGAGTCAAGGACATAAAATCAAAATCAAATCAAATCACAATCAAATGGAAATTGTAGCTATGGTCCCCGTGCCGGTGGTACGTAAAAAGCACCATCCGAATGTGGTCGATGCCAGCATCTTCATCCTGACTGGCTCCTGTACCGGCGGCACATAAAAAGCACCCACTACACTCTCGGAGTGGTTGGCATTAGGAAGGGCATCCAGCTGTAGCAACACTGCCAGATCAGACTGAAGCCTGGTGCAGCCTCCTTGTTTTCCCAGACCCCAGTCGAACCATCCAACCAATGCCAGCATGGAAAACAGACGTTAAACGATGATGATGATGATAAATAAATAAATATATATATATATATATATATATATATATATATATATATATATACACATTCATATATATGTACATATATACATATATATACATACATATGTATACAAACATCATCATCATCATTTAACGTCCGCTTTCCATGCTATCATGGGTTGGACGATTTGACTGAGGACTGGTGAACCAGGTGGCTACACCAGATACATATGTATACATACATTCTGTTTTAATGCCTTATTAATTAAAACACCAGTTTGATTTCTACTCTGGGCTGGATTGCCTATGTTCAGTCTACTGCAGAATGAAGGTCTCAGCATGAACTCTCCACCAACCACAATCTGATATGGAGGACATGAATTTGAGTTTGAGATGATGCTGGTTTAGTGAACCTACTCTACCACACTGGCTTGACGAGGCTTGGAGAGTGACCTGAAGGTGCTATATCAGGAGAACATGGTGGGTGCTGTAGAACTTCCCAGCCAAGCTCTCAAATGGCATTTTTCAAATTAGTGAACAAGTGTTGTGTTGAAGCATGCCATGTCACTGGTGGGGTCATTTCTTCCAATAACTTTATTGAAACAGGAATTAAGAACAGATTACGAGCTTAAGTTGCCTTCAATTTTATTTAATCAGTGGTAATAACAGTGTACGTATGAAACATGCTTTATTTCACGTGAATATAGATTTGTTTTACTCATCAAAATAAGAAAGCGATACATATCATCGCGTAAAAATTCTACAAGATACAAAACCTATGATTTAAATAAATGTACATTGGATAATAGATACACTACCTCTGAAAGAAAAAAAATAGACTCGGTGGTCAGGGTAGAAACGCTTTTGATCATTGGCCTGCCCGATCCACGCAACCAGAGCAAAACAACAACACATTTTAAGTTTAGGAATAGACGAGATTAGCTACGTTGAGTTAGATCGAACAGAATTATATTCCTAATAAGTAGAATTATAGCCAAATTGAAAGGTATTAAATAAGAGTGGTCAGCAAAAGTTTATCACATGTAAAAAGAAATAAAAACTTCAGGTAAAAAAAAACAAAAGCAGAGCTGGCGAGAACCAAAATCCTTAAATAAAAATATAATTGAATTTAGAAGACAACACATGAAAAGAATCGGAAAAGGGATAACTGAAATGTTCACGGGTTACATTCTTCACACAAGATATAAAAGTATTTCAAAATCACTTCTGCGTCAAGAGACATAAATAAATATTGAAGTTAAGTTTACGTGTCACAACCAGAACAGCAGACGAGACGAGTGCGTGAGTGAGTTGCCTCCGTGATCGCTTGGCCGGTAACAAATAGCAACCGAGTCTTCAAATTACGCCTTACTATCTTAAATAAAGGGCAAATTTGGCAATATGGACACTAATAGATTTAAAAAAAAAGACTAATGGTTACGACTGGAATATTTTTGACCATTGATTTGCTCGTTAAGGGTTCAATATCAAAACGTGGTATTCTGAGGGAGTGATCGTAGAAGGAACATAACGAGAGGAATGTTCCACTGCTTAACGAAAAGAATGAAATCATGATGAGATTTTTTTGTTTGTTTTCAAATTGGTGATCAGAGGGGGAAAAAATGTCTAAAATACTTACATATAACAACACCAACAGGGAAATAATGCCCGGTAGGTCAGCCATCTTAGTGATCTGTGTACAACAGGAAGTGACGTCGAATACGTGCACGTTGCATTAGTTTATTGCAGTTACAGACTTTTGCTTGGAATTGTATATTTCTGCTACGTCTACACGGATGTTAGTCCTTACATGCATACAAACACACACATACATGCACACGCGCGCGCACACACACGTGTGTGTTCAAGACAGTCCAGTGATGGCCATCCTTTCTTTTTAGTGAATGTAGGATTACATTTATAATAGAGTGTACGCTACACTTCCCTTTTGATACCAACTCTGAGACCACCTTGATTCTTTGATACAAACTTCCTGTTTAAAATGATCTAAATTAAAACCTTCCAGCATAATTTCATGTTAATTTATGTTACAAACACCAGCTTAATAATAACAGTTATTTTACCAAATTCTTTATTTTCAAAATCAATTGAAATAAAGGCATTCTATTTCAGAGATTTGTCTGCTGTTTCTAACAAATCGAGTAACCATGTATAACAACGGTTCTCAAATTTTATTTTCTTTTTCGTGACACATAAACCAACTAATTTCTTTTGCATTACACATAGAAAATTTGTTGTTATTATTTTGAAAACTATTACTTTGCTTTAGGCGGAGTTTCGAATCAGGACGCCTACATCAGATAGATTTTCTCCGTTTTGATGGGATTTTTCCAATTTTTTTCATCACATATGCCTGGAAAACTTTAGGATTTTTGTCTCCAACCTCCTCCGGACCGATTTTGACTAACTTAGGGAACACTATGCCCTAAAAAAATCATAGGAGAATCTTTTATGGCTGTTGTTTCTAGCATGTCGCACGACCACCTCGTTTTTTTTTTTTTTTGTCATTCTCACATGTTGATGTTTTTCATTTATGCTATTAAAAAATGTGAAAATATATAATTTTTTTTTTCAAAGCAATGGAAGTTAGTACTAACTACAATTGCTGGATCTTGTTCAAAACGGAGGCACCAGTTTTCATTTATGTTTGATGTAGTGTTTTTGGTACCGAAAGACTTTCAAACTTCGTATACTTATCTATTTTGTGTTATAGAACAGAAAAAAATGTTTGTATTCGAATTTATTTCATGTAAAAAATTGTCTTATTTCGATAATTTCTACTAATCACTGACGTCTATTTAGTTGAAAACAGTTAGCGCTGTAACGGTACTGTTAACCCTAACCCTAAAACTAACCCTAACTCTAGAATCCGAACTCTAAAATTGTTACACACATAGATACGCACAGCGTAATTTATTATATAAACAATATATGCGTATAAATTACGATTAAACCGGATGAAATATGTCACAGGGAATAACATTTTTATGACCGGCCAGCCGTAACTCTATTCAGCTGAATAGACGTCAGTGATTGGTTGAAATTACAGAAATACGACAACTTTAACATGGAATAACTTGCGATGTCCGTTTTTTTGTTAAGAAGACTAAGAGTAAAAGATGTTTTATATGACACATTCTACCAGTGTCCCAAGTTTCATAGTGTTTCGTTAAGAAAATACTGGTGCCCCCGTTTTGAACTAGATCCCAATTGCTCAACCAAGCCTGACCTTAATAATAATATCAATATATCTATTGCATACTATTGATTATATATTGAAAGATCAATCCCAGTATATTCACACAAGACTAATTAAATATAACTATAAGGAGTGAATGATTTTAGGTTATACAACTTTGCCAGATCCTGTACCATAAAGCTGGTTAGTGGTTTCTATTCAATTTACAATAATACGGAGATCATAGTTTTCAATATCAGGAATCATTACAGACTAACTGAGGATTAATGACATTCTCATACATAATACATTTGATATTAACAAGTTATTTAATAAATCTCCAAATTCTTGATTATCATCAAAATTAGTTAACACACATAGGTAGTGCATCTCAATAAAAGTATTGAAATAAAAGGGTTAAAGAAACTATTTTGGGATATGTCTTTCATATTGTATTACTTAATTAGTTTCAAAGAGAAATAACTTATTGTTTAGTGTAAGACCAGTTATGTAGTTTCAATACAATAAACAAAGTTCAATTTATCATTGAACTGAATTCGAATCTGAGTAGTTTGAAAGTTGCTGACTTCTGGAACAAATTTCTTTTATCTATTCTATACATGCAAAAATTACAATTAAATTGGCCTACTCGTATATATTCTGGAGACAGACATAGCTGGGTGGTTCAGAAGTTTACTTCACAACTAATGTGGTTTCAGATTTCAACTTGGTCATGTGTCTTCTACCTTAGCATCAAGTTACCAAAACTTTGTGAGTAAAATTTGATAGGCAGAAACTTTGTGCAAGCCCAATGGATGAACTATTACTCTTCTTCGATGGTGGACTTAATCTGTTTCCCTGTTTAACACCACCACCAACATCTGATACTTGGATACATTTATTGATGTTCCTTCTATTACAAGCAATTTCAAATACATACACAGGTGCAGGCACTTCTTCACACAGCTCTCCTCATCCATCCGTAGTACATGACCATACCAACGCAAACGTCTCACTTGCACGCCACATCTGATGCTTCTTATGTCCAACATTTCTCTCAGGGCGCTCATGCTCATGTGTGCACAGTGACATTACACATCCAGCAGATCATGCTAGCTTCATTTCTTTCGGGCCTACGCATGTCTCCCAGCAGTCACGGGCCATGTTTCACTGCCTTGAAGCATGACAGTTCTCATACATGCATCATACAATCTGCTTCCCAACAACATGGTTCTGGGTTCAGTCACACTGCATGGCACCTTGGGTAAGTGTCTTTACTGTAGCCTCAGGCTGACCAAAGCCTTGTAAGTGGATTTGGTGGACGGAAATTGAAAGAAGCCCATCATATATATGATGTATGTGTGTCTATTTGTACCCCCATCACCACTTGTCAACAAGTGTTGGTGTGTTTACATCCCCATAACTTTGCAGTTTGGCAAAAGAGACCATAGAATAAGTACTAAGCTTAAAAAATAAGTCCTGGGGTTCATTTGTTCAACTAAAATCTTTCAAGGTGGTGCTCCAGCATGGCCACAAATGACTGAAACAAATATATATATATATATATATAGATCATCATCATCAACAACACTCCTTATATAAAATTTAGCTGCTATACATAACTGTTGCTCTTGTCAAAACCTCCCTATTTCACTTTTGTACTAATTTCAACAGCATAAATATTGAGTTTACAAGAGTTTACTACAATGTACTACCTCACTACCAAAACTGAAACAAGAGAATAGCAATTTGTTTGTGTCCCTGTCAATAATCTGCTTCCAATACACTCTGACTTCATGTTAGTATATCAATGATTGTGTCTATATATGTATAGATAAGCAGATATGTATATGTACTATTCCTCCTCTTTATCATCTAAAGCATCATCACCAACATCAATTTGCATACACTTTTCCATGCTGTCATGGGTTGGATGGGTCATCCTGGTTCAAGTTAAACTTTATTTGAAGTTACTGCATTTCTAGTCAGCAACCATGTCTCACTCATACATTCCATTTTTGGCATTGTTTCTATGGCTGGATGATCTTACCACCAACCTCATTAGAGAGTGTTCTAGATGTATTTTATTGTGATACCAACACTGAAGATAATGCCATGTTCGTGGTAAGACTAAAGAGGTTGTCTTTGTTCCTTTGCTTACCTGCACAAGAAGGCTGTCTTACATCCAGCAAGGTTAGAGTCTCCTCTTCCCTGTATTTCTTCCATATACTCATTCCTTTCTTTCAGACACAACTGGGTGGGAAGAGGCCCAGAGTAAGAGGGTGATAGAAGATTAATGGATGGGAAAAGCCTGAATTATAAAAGCAAGAGGGTAATAGGAAAGAGTTATGGGAGAGAAGATGAAGGAGTTGGTGGACTGTGAATAGAGGTAAGACAGAAATGGTGATAAAAGATAGAATTATGTAAAAGAACCAAAGATAGAGTTATGTAAAAGAACCAGAGTAAGAAAGTGATAGAAGAGAGAATAATGGAAGAGAACTAAAGAGATGGGAGCAAGGCAATAGAGGAGAGAATAAGGAAAGAGAGAAGGTGATAGACAGCTATATGGGGATAGTTGGTAACGAAGCTGAATAAAAACAATATGAATGATATGGCAGGAACAATAGAGTGATTAAAGGTGTATTGGAAATGAGAGTAGTAGAGAGTGAGTGATGGATGTCAAAATTGTGTAATAGAGGATGGAGCAGTGTTAAAAAGAATGACAGATAACAACGAAAGATGGATGGTGGCAAGAGACTAGGAATGATGAATGTCAATAATGAGTGACAAGGAGAAGGAATAATGAAAGAGAGTGGTGGTTAGCAGTAAAGAATAGTGATAGTAAGGTGAGGGTTGAATACAGATAGATCCAGTGCGAGACAATCACTTGATACACATGTACCATAATGGGAGAACGTTACAGTGGTAGTAGAGAAGCACATATGAAAAGGCATGAGTGATAGAGAAGAGAACATCAAAGAGGTGAGTGATGTATGGACACTTAATATGAGACCCAAACGTAGATTTTAAAATTCTTAATTTCCATCACTTATCACAACCATCCTTTTTACATCCATCTTTATTTCATGCTTGCCACAAGTTGCAGACAATTTTCATCCCCTTTGAGAAGTTCAATCTCCTGCAGTCAATCTTCACAACTTCATCCCATCTCTTACTTGCATTCATCTCCCAAAGGTTCCATCCACTCAGAACCTTCAATACTTCTTCATACAAATGACATCCTCCATATACCATTACATGCCGGTATCATCAATCTTCTCTCTTTACTATTACATATTTTATATACATATATATATATATATACGTTTCTTTTCTTTCCTTTCTTGAGCGTCCAATAACACTGTACTTATTCTACGTCCTCGCGTTGCTTTTTCGTGCTTTTTCATGTTTAAATTGACTATATATATATATCATCATCATCATCATCATCGTTTAACGTCCGCTTTCCATGCTAGCATGGGTTGGACGATTTGACTGAGGACTGATGAAACCGGATGGCAACACCAGGCTCCAGTCTGATTTGGCAGAGTTTCTACAGCTGGATGCCCTTCCTAACGCCAACCACTCAGAGAGTGTAGTGGGTGCTTTTACGTGTCACCCGCACGAAAACGGCCACGCTCGAAATGGTGTCTTTTATGTGCCACCCGCACAAGCCAGTCCAGGGGCACTGGCAACGATCTCGCTCGAAAATCCTACAGGAGCCAGTCAGGCGGTACTGGCAACGGCCACGCTCAAAATGGTGCATCTCATGTGCCACCCGCACAAGAACCAGTCCAGGGGCACTGGCAACGATCTTACTTGGCTTGCCGGGTCTTCTCACGCACAGCACATTTCCAAAGGTCTCGGTCCGTAGTCATCGCCTCGATGAGGCCCAATGTACGAAGGTCTTGCCTCACCACCTCAGCCCAGGTCTTCCTGGGCCTACCTCTTCCACGGGTTCCCTCAACTGTTAGGGTGTGGCACTTTTTCACGCAGTTATCCTCCTCCAATATATATATATATATATATATATATATATATATATATATATATATATATATATATATATATGTGTGTGTGTATAAATAATACAGAATGAGACAAGGACACAAAACATCCAGACTGTTAGGTGATACAAGAAAGGGACAAAACATAGATAGACTATACAAAGAAAACACGGACAGGTCATTCGGAGTATACATATATATAGTGGCGTACGTACAACTTGTCTCTTATAATATATATATATATATATACACGTGCAGACATAGCTGTGCGGTAAGAAGCTTGCTTCCCGTGCATGCGTCGGTCTATTCGGTGTGTTGATTTTTGACGAGACAGATGGAATCTTTTGAGCTGCTTGGCAGCAGTTTGTTGGTGAGTGTTGTACCGGTGGAAAGGAATGTATTCAGACCTTACCGAGTATGAACTGTCCTCAGCAGAGGAGGAGCTTGTTAAGCATTCTATTTGTAAAGAGTTTTGCTGAGACTGCAGAGGTGAAGAAAAGGGAGGTGGACCTAGCCGGACTGAAGGAGCTGAGTAAGATGACACAGAAGGTGGGCGGTGATGTAAAGTTATTTTCCCCCGAAAAGGGTTATGGTAAATATGGAAAAGAAGACCATTACCTACAAGGTGTACTTAGTGGAGAGTAGGAAGGTGGAGTGGATGGAGATGGAAAAAGTAGAAAAAGTTCTGAAGGGGGTTTCGAAGGAAGTGACATATATAGCGAAAGGAAATGGATATGGGACGGTGGTTGTCCAGTTTAGGATAGCAGAGGAGGCAAAGAGGCTGACAAGTACAACGGTGAGAATAGAGGAAGTAGTACTTCTACCCACGTACCTTGGAAGAAAGACTTCTAAGATGAGGGTAGAAGGAATCCCACCCAATATAGAAGTGGCTTGTGTTGCAGCAGCTGTCCTTGTTGGTAATGAGGAGGAGGTGGCTGTCCTCCAAGCCACAGAGACGGAGGAAGGAGGATATAAAGGAAAAACATTGGAAATCATCATACAAATGGAGGTGAAACAGCTGGAAAATTTGGCGGAGACGGTAACGTTGGGAGAAATAGTATTGAGAGTATGGGTAGAGGGCAGAGTTCCGCGATGCTTTAAGTGTGGCCAGAAAGGCCACATTAGAGCTCACTTCCCCCTACAGAGGAAAATGACAGAAGAAGCACCTGCACTGACAGGGTCATCAAGTACTTGCAAGACAAACTTTTAAGAGGGGAGGAGGTGATGATGAAAAGGTTATAGTGAGACAGATACAGGTGTCTTACTGTAGAGCAAGTACAAAGTTACCTGGCTGGAGACAGAAAGATCAAGAATGAAAACAGAAACAGGTGTGCTACCACAAAGAAAATACACAGTTGCTCAACATGAGATAAGTGCAGAAGGAGAGAGAAAGTGGGAGACCATAGGATGGAGATGGTGGCAAAATGCTAAGCATACTCACAAGGAATGGGGATCAGAGTATAAATGAGAATGGTTGAGTAAAGGAAGAGAGAGATATAGATAGTGGCAAGTGCCAGGGCATACCCTTGAGGTTCGAACGTCATAATATAAGTGGCAGGATATTGTGAAGAGAGTGCAATTAAAGAGTGTGAGTGACAAAAGACCTGGATGTATATAGAGTTGAAGGGGTACCAGATAGCAATGATATAGAAGAACAGGGGTGTGAGGACAGGATTAGGGAGTGAGAGCTAGGCATAGTCAATGAAGGAGGAAATGCAAGAAAGAGAAGAGATGTACATTGGTTTGTTGGGGTAGGGTGAGGGAGAAGTTTTCTTGTTACATGTGGGTGGAACACCCAGGTTGGGGGCTAGCAGAAGGCAATAATAGGGTGAGACAAGGCATGTAGATAGAACATACAGGTCAAGGGCAAGCAGAGAGCAATGATACAGTGGCACTGGCCCAAGAGGAGAATATTGGGGAGTGGAAGGTAATCATAGTACATGAAGCAAAAATGTGAGGAAGAGAAGAGATGTAAAGACATAGTTTGGTTTGTTGTGGTAGAGTGTGTGAGTTTTCTTGTTAAGTGTGGGTGGGACACACAGCACTTCTAGAACTGTTTCACTGATGTGGGTGGATCTTCTCAAGAACATCATATCACCAGACATCTCACTCCATGGTCATTTCCTCTGTGAGGTCCAACTTCCTGAGATCGGTCCTACTACTTCATCCCATATCTTTCTGAGTCTCCCTCTTCCACGGGTACCATCCACTTTCAGTGATCAGCACTTCTTTATGTAGCTGTCCTCATTCATATGCATCACATGTCCAAACCAACATAGTCGTCTCTCTTGCATACTACATTTGATTCCTCTTATGCCCAACTTTTCGCTCAGTACATTTTCACTTTGTTGTACATGGGCACTGATGTTGCACATCCAACGGAGCATACTACCTTCGTTTCTCTCCAGTCTATGCATGTCTTCAGCATTGAGAGCCCATGTCTCACTATCATGGAGTATAGCCATTCACACACAAGCATCATATAGTCTACCTTTCTCTCTGAGAGAGAGTTATTTTGTTGCCAACAGAAGTAATAGCTCTCTGAACTTCTTCCATCCAATTCTTATTCTAGAAACAATACTTTCAGAGCATCCTCCACCATTGCTAATTTGGTCACCTAGGTAACAGAAACTATCTACAACGTTAAGAGAGCCTCCTGGGCATTTGAGAGAATCTAATTTCCATGTGCTCTTAGTGCTTATTGTTCCTGCACATCTGTCACATACAAAGACTACTTTATCTATTAATCTACCTATGATACCACTGCATCTCTTATGTGTCTATAGTTTACACTGGGTGTAGCAAATGGAATTTCTTCCAACTCCTTTCCTACATATGGAGCATGACCATTTACCTGTCGGAAAGAAAGTTTTATCTTCTTTCTTACTAACAACTACTTTTGTCTTAGCTAGGTTAACTTTAAGGCCCTTTGATTCCAGGTTTTGTTTCCAGACCTGGAATTTCTTCTCCAATTCTGCTACAGATTCTGCAATAAGAGCAAGGTCATCAGCATATAGCAGTTCCCACAGGTATCCAGTTTTGAATTCCTCTGTTATGGTCTAGAGGACTATAAGGAATAAGAGTGGGTTGAGAACTGAGCCCTGGTGAACCCCTACCTGAACGCTAAATCCATCACTGTATTCATGGTCGACTCTCACCTTACTGACAGTACCACTGTACATGGCTTGGACAGCTCTAACAAGCCACTCCTAACTTCCTTAGAGACCACCATATAACAGGTCGACAAAGGCTAAGTACAATGGCTTACTTTTGGCCAAGTACTTTTCCTGCAGCTGTCTCACTAGGAAGATGGCATCTGTGGTATATGATATATACTATATATATATCTGTGTGTGTCTTTGTGTCTGTGTTTGTCCCCAACCTACTGCTTGACAACCAGTGTTGATGTATTTATGTCCCTGTAACTTAGCAGTTCAGTAAAAGAGACTGATGGAATAAGTACCAGGCTTAGCAAAAATAAATAAATACTAGGGTCAATTCATTCAACTAAAAATCCTTCAAGGTGGTACCCCAGTCTATATGAATATATATATATATATCATCATCATCATCATCATCATCGTTTAACGTCCGCTTTCCATGCTAGCATGGGTTGGACGATTTGACTGAGGACTGGTGAAACCGGATGGCAACACCAGGCTCCAATCTAATTTGGCAGAGTTTCTACAGCTGGATGCCCTTCCTAACGCCAACCACTCAGAGAGTGTAGTGGGTGCTTTTACGTGTCACCCGCATGAAAACGGCCACGCTCGAAATGGTGTCTTTTATGTGCCACCCGCACAAGCCAGTCCAGGGGCACTGGCAACGATCTCACTCGAAAATCCTACGGGAGCCAGTCAGGCGGTACTGGCAACGGCCACGCTCAAAATGGTGCATCTCATGTGCCACCCGCACAAGAGCCAGTCCAGGGGCACTGGCAACGATCTTACTTGGCTTGCCGGGTCTTCTCACGCACAGCACATTTCCAAAGGTCTCGGTCAGTAGTCATCGCCTCGGTTAGGCCCAATGTACGAAGGTCTTGCCTCACCACCTCAGCCCAGGTCTTCCTGGGCCTACCTCTTCCATGGGTTCCCTCAACTGTTAGGGTGTGGCACTTTTTCACGCAGCTATCTTCATCCATTCTCACCACATGTCCATACCAGCGCAATCGTCTCTCTTGCACACCACAACTGATGCTTCTAATGTTCAGCTTTTCTCTCAAGATACTTACACTCTGACGGGTATTCACATTGACATTACACATCCAACGGAGCATACTGGCTTCATTCCTTGCGAGCTTACGTATGTCCTCAGCATGTTTCACTGCCATGTAGCATGGCTGTTCGTACGCATGCGTCATACAGTCTGCCTTTTACTCTGAGTGAGAGTCCCTTTGTCGCCAGCAGGGGTAAGAGCTCTCTAAACTTTGCCCAGGCTATTCTTATTCTAGCAGCTACACTTTCAGCGCACCCACCCCCACTACTAACTTGGTCGCCCAGATAGCGGAAGCTATCGACTACCTCTAGTTTTTCACCCTGGAATGAGAAAAAAATATATATATATATATATACACACACACACATATGTAGAGAAAGAGAGGGACAGAGAGCCATCTGTGTATCATACTTAATGTAAATACATCACAAGAAATCAAATTTAGTGTAGCATTCATCCAGAGATAGTATCTCTTATGGACATACTGTGGTTAAAAGCACAAGCTATTACAATAGCAAATGAAAATCATCTAGCACAGTGGCAGGTAAGAATGCTAGATGCACATTTCTGCTCCTCTGGGCTTTGTCAGTAGCATAAAGCACTTTAAAAAGCTGAATCATGACTTTTGAATGAAATGTTTAGTGAAAAAGTATCTGAAGGAGACAATAATTTACTTGCATCCTATGGCATTTAGAAGATAACTACAGAACAAGCAAACCACATAATAGTGGTGGATCATTAAATTTGCCTGCAGTGACTGTTGTACATTCCACTGTTATGAAACAGAGTGCACATAAAAATTTCCAGTGTCAACAACTCATCATTATTGAGTCACATGGATAAGCACAGGTGTGGCAGTGTGCTAAGAAGTTTGCTTTCGAACCACATGGTCCTGGGTTCAGTCCCACTGCATGGTACCTTGAGCAAGTGCCTTCTTCTATAGCCCTGGGCCAACCAAAGCCATGTGAATAGATTTGGTAGAAGGAAACTGAAAGAAGCCCATCATAAATATATTTGTGTGTATGTGTGTGTGTGTGAATGTTTGTATGTTTGTGAATCCTTGTCTTGACATCATGTGATGATCGTAAAATGATTATCACTGCCATGCAAGCAGTGTTATTGATTTTCAATATTCTATGAGAACATGCCTGGCCATGAGAAAATATTGCCTTGCTTGGAAATGGGTGAGGATTGGTGACAGGAAGGGTATAGAGCCATTGAAAATTTGCCTCAATAAACTCTGTCTGACCCATGCAAGCATGGTAAAAAAGGATGTTAAAATGGTGATGATGACAATGATGAAGGATGAAATGACCGAGTATGTAGAAAAATAATTAGTTGCACAATGATTGCAAAGGAATGAGTTTGCCCTGTAGATCAATAAATCTATTTTCAAGAATAATAAAGCCCTTTTTGAAGATTATGTTAGGTTTTGGGTTGACAATCAACTCCAAGAGAAAAAACATTCTGCCTAAGGTCTGATGCAAGACAACAGTAGTCTGAAGTATAATCACAAATACAAGCAGCCAAAATGGGGTTGCTCTAAAGGGTTTGCAGAGTAATGATATTCAACAAGGTGTGTAGTTTGGAGAGTCTGTCCAGGTCAAGCTACTGCTTCTCCAGTACTACTGAGGTCATGTGTATGATTAGAATGTCACAGGAGAGAATTGTAAGACAGATTCTTCAAGCTGAGCCAATGAGGAGACCTAGCGGGTAGATGAAGAACGAGATGGTTGGATTATATCCACAGTCTCAGTTTGGTCACACTTGGGAATCCAGCTGGAAAGTGTAATAATGATTGCTTCTGACAGGATTTTATGGAAGAGGTACCTGAGGATTCTACCCTCACGAATAGTGGGTAGAGAAGGTGGATGGATGGACTACAAAACACTAAATATGCTACAGCAGTGATGAATTGCAATCCTTAATTATAATATGCTATTTTTACTTTGTAAAGCTGTGGCTATCAGTTTTTTTAAGTGGCCACAAAAGAATTAGGTACCCTGCTACAGCCTACTTATTTAAGGATAATTGAGGGAACAATTAAGATTTCTGCTGATTTTCATTTTACTCCACATCAATTCTCATCTGTCCATTGGTCTTTTTGGCATAACTAAAAACATATATTAGAGTGTAATTGTAAATATACATACGTATGTGTGTATGTATGTATAAATAAATAAATAAATAAATAAATGGAGCTTACACAAAATTTACTAAATGAAACTAAATTAATGAAGTATATTTTGTACAGAAGGATATGAGAAAACCCACAGCCATCACTTGCAAGCGGGAATGAACTAGTAGCATTTATCATGCTTTCTGTTTTGAGAGCCTATGTGGTCGCAAGCAGAAAGACACTCTCTCAGTCCTCCCATCCTTCATCCATTGAGTATGTGATACCTGGTGGAAGGATGAACTGCATCAGAACTCAACTGGTACACATTTTCAGCTGGCAATATGAAATGAAATATCTCACTCAAAGATATAATGCACCACCAGGTCCAGGAATTGAACCCACGAACGTATGATCGTCATCCCAACACCCTAACCACTAGGCCAGGTGTTTTGTTTTGTTTTGTTTTGTTTTGAATTCCTGTTTCGTTTCATTTCGCATTAGATATATGAAACAAAATGACTGAAAAACAAACATATCTGAACTTGATGTGCGTAATAACATAAAGCCCGCTTCTGAATGTCGTGCCGACGATTTACTCTTTGTTATTTACCTCACGACAGTCTCGATGATATCATTTGACCTACTAGAAATCGCAGCCAAATCTCTATGGTGTAGTTCTGATCGGAAAACCTTCTCACCAGCCATAATTTTTTCGGTTTTCGGTATTTTCAGAAAAGTTATTGCTTAATCGTACGAAATAGGGTTTGTAGAACACAAATTGGAAAAAGTTTTCTGAAAATACCAAAAAGTTAAAACGTTACAACCAGTGAAATGGTGTAGTTAGATCAGAACTCTGTATGATCACTTCCTATTTTCTTAAAGATAAAAAAAAAATTTCTAAATGATCTGATACATACTCTCAAAGTTAGCAACAACAAAAAAAAAAAGGAATCAATAAAAATACGGCAAAATTCAAAATAATTCAACAACTCAAAATAATTAAAATAAACCAAAAAAAAATGTTCTGACAGGCTGACTCCAGCATGGCGTCTAAAGAAAAATAATTGTTTCTAATTTGATTTGACTATCGATTTATGATTTGTTTCAAGGCTGTCTCACAAATTACTACTACTTTGAAATTTGACAAAAAGAAAGAGGTATATACTATCAGCTAGGCAGGACAAATGTTCTCAATTGTCATTTTTTCCCCCACAAAAGTTGCAGGACCCATATCTATATTTTACAGACATCTGTCACCCTAATTTTAAATAAGATTTATTCGTTTGAACACATGACCTACTATTTTCAATAGTAAATATTTTTGTTTTTATAACAATCTTTTATCATAGGAAACACCTTATCTTGCAGAACCCTGGGGTTATTCCAAAACATAAAACTTTCAAAACAAGTACTCAATTCTAATTTATTTTGGTTATAACCTACGCACTACTAGTGTGCTATGCAAATGCACAGATGATTATAATTTTCCAACCGTGACCATTCTGTTTTTTTTTTAAAGGAATCAGTTTTGGGTTGTTTTTTTTTTAATTAGCAACAACAGGGAAATTCCAGCCATGACTATGCCATCTTTTTTTTTTAAATGAATCTTCAGTTATATTCAACATGCTTTAAAAGTAGTCCCCGTAGGAAGAATCCAACAAGAGAATGAATATTTGTCGCTGGTTGACACTGAAAATGAGAAGTGTTTTTTTCATTAACTTTAGGTCCTAACCTAGGCAGTAACCATAATCCCTAAAATCAAATACGAAACCAAACTCCTAATCCAAACCATAAACAATAATACCTATCATAAATTGTACTAAATGTTATAGCATACCACTACATCCAATTACATGCGTGCACAAATACCAAAATGAATCAGACCATCAAGCATTTGTTTTAAGAGCCGTTTCGGACTGTAAAATCCGGGATTTTCGTTATTTAAATTAATGGGCGGAAGGAGGAACACAACAGTATTGCAGTTCAAAAGAGGGCCATGGGTTCCCTAACCTTCGATGAACACATTGTTATAATCGATCGATTATACCTTAACACTTAATAGGCGAGTCAATGGTGCAGCCTTTATGTGGTCATCAGACTTGCAAGAAAAAGCAGCCAAATTTTCTTCAAAGTACACTTTGCAATCTTAAATAAAAGGATACATTGAATAACAGTTTAAAAAAAAAAACAAGTCGTGGTTAGAACGCCTTTAGACATAGATCTGCTCGATCAGGGTCAACATGGAATTTTTACTTCATAGATTCCAAATGGGTAACAAGCAAAAATAAACTCTTCAGTATTCTAACCGAAAACGTTAAAATATGGTATTAACTTGTCCTAAATAAAAGCAATGGAGTATTTTATTTTCTCCGATACTTTATTTTCAGTAAGGCGGGAAATCAATATACAAAATATACGCATGCTCCTCATTAATTTTCATTTGAGTTAATGCCCCTTGATTGTAAATGGGGAAGTCTTTATGCTATTATAAAATACCTGTCTGGTAGAGGTTAAAGTTTCTCAAAATAAATTTAAATTTTACTGTATGCCGTTCGTTTTATTTATTTGCATTACAAAGATCATGACAGCAAAGAGCAATAAATTTAGTCTAAATATATCTAGCCTATAAAATCTTATACAATTGCAATGTCTTAAGAAATAAAACGTACGTTCAAATGAACGATATATAACGTTTCAATGGAGATATTCATCTTAACTTGGCAGGTTCCTTCAGTAAGATTCTGAGTCAGAGGTAAGAGCCTACTTATAGTGAAACCGATTGCGAAATTATTGTACCTATCTATTCAAGGCATAATAAAGCAGGAATCAATTTTAGGTCGAAATGTTCAAGGGAGGTAATCTACATACCCGTTCTATATGGAAGCATCTTTTCTGTTATTCATCATTTGTTTGAATCATTCGTATGCTTCTATGTAATTGTTAATGTTTAATCCCGGGTCAGACTCGATCCAGTAAACTTATAATCAAAGTTAAGGACATCCCACCTTTTATTCAAACACAGTGCACACATGTCCCATTATCCGATGTAGAGTATCATTTCCAGATTTGGCTGATATTTCCCAAGCAAACGAGCGTCCCAATCTATCACATCAGTGCACTTACCATAGCTACGTTCAGGTCAATGGGCTCCTAGATCGTTGATATGTCTGGGACCATTTGATTATATTACTATCTCCACTGGTCGGTACCATCTCTCAGTTCTAAAACAGCATGATAATGCATCCCATCCTTTCGAATTGATTCCTTGACAACATAAGTCAGAACATTTTGTAGATGTCCAAATTCATGCAATGTTGTATTGTAGCGAGACGTGGACTTTGAATGTGAAAGTTTGGGAAGGCTGCATAGAAACGTGGCAAACATAATCCCCTAGAATGTTAATGTATATGAATGCAAATGAACTGATTGAAAACTGAATTGAAAAGGGATCAGGTGTAATATACAAGAGAGAAGATTGCGCAAGTGCAGGGATATGATTCCTATAAAAGATATTAGTTTCATAACGAAATGCTGGGGATTCAAGTTGAGCGGAACTAGTGAAGATTGATTTCAGAAGACTAAATTCCATAAACAAGACGATAAATGACCATGGTTAATACTATTGGAAAAGATCCAGTTAACACATGCAGTTCCAATAGTAGTTCATGTTTAGTCATTTCTAAATATGGAGCCGTGGATTCTGTGTTGCTCATTTCTACTTTCATTCTCTTATTTCCCTCTATATTCCCTATCTCCTCTTTTTCCACAATAATTCCTTATTTCGAACTTAAACATTTACCTCTATTTAACCATCTCACACCGTCTCTGATGAAGGGATATCCATAATAACCCAGAAACAGCTGTAAGACTATATCTATATCTCTTTCCTTATAAATATATGTGTGTGTGTGTGTGGAGGCGCAATGGCCCAGTGATTAGGGCAGCGGACTCGCGGTCATAGGATCGCGGTTTCGATTCCCAGGACACTTGCCCAAGGTGCCAGGCAGTGGAACTGAACTCGGAACCGTATAGTTGGGAAGCAAGCTTCTTTATTTCATCAAATTTGCCATAAAGATATTACATAGACAGAAGCAAGTGTGGGCTGGACAGCAACACAAATGAAATGAATGATGAGCAAAATGATGATAGTGATGAGAAAAACAGACGACGCCCACCGATCGATGCTTTTCGAGAACATTGATCTTTTTTTTTTCTCTTTTACAAAACCAATTAGGCTATAAACCTCAAATGAGGCACTAAGCCTCTAACCTCTTTTTCCAACTCGAGGCATTAACGCCTCTAACTTCCATGCCCGACTAGGCACATTGCCTCATTCAAGCACCTGGACGGTGCCAAGCATCTTACCACACTGCCACGCCTGTACACACACACACACACACACACACACTAGCAGTAATACCCGTTGTTGCTCGGGTAATTACTTTTACTGTTTCTCGGCCTATGTGACCATTTTTATAAGAAAAATATGTAATAATTGAAGTAGAAAGCAGATCAATTTCATACATGAACCTCTGTTTGTTTATTATATGACAATAATAAACGAGTTGTATGTGTTATTTTATTTATTAATACAGTAACGGCAATTATATAACACATACATGCAGCTGCTTAGAATAATAGAGATTACTGTATAATTTCTTCTATGTTCATAATTTTTGATTTACAATACTGAAAAAAGTATGTCACCAAAGAAAAGATGTAATCTCTCAAGAAACTGGTATAACTGGTATGCGAGGAACGAAGATAGCGTCACCTTTACCACAACCAGTGATAATATTTGTTTCATTGCAATTTCTCGTGGGTTTGTGCAGAATTAGTGTTGTACCATTGCATAATTTTTGTTGAGACAAATTAGGCAATAGCATAATAGGAGATATAGAAAAAGCGTAATAGCTTCCATTGAACCATTTACTTTCATTTTGGCGGACAAGCAAGCGAACAAACACACAAACGGACAGAATCTCTCTTTTATATATATACCAGCATGACCGCAGCCACTTGGCTGAAACACATAAATAAATAAATAAATAAATATATATATATATATATATATATATATATATATATATATATATATATATATATATATATATATATATATATATATATATATAAGATATAAGATAAGATAACAAGAAAAAGCATAATAGTTTCCCGTCAACCATTTACTTTCATTCTGGAGGACAAACAAACGAACAGAATCTCTCTTTGATATATATATATATATATATATATATAGATATACATGTTAAATAAAGTGGTTTAAACAAGTAAAAGAATATATATATATATATGTGTGTGTGGTGAGGTTTCTCCCACCGTTCACTATTTTCCTCTCGTCCTGGTCTAATGACCCTCCATATTTGTTATCGTTCGGTTTCCTTGTATGTCTCTACTGTCATTTTTTTGTTCTCAACTTTGACCCTCCATAAATCCTAAATTTTATTTTAGAATTTATGGGAGCAACTGTCTTTGAAGACTCATATTGTCGTTGAAAGCTCGAAATGAGTAGATAAACAGCCAACAACTAATGAAAGGTACTTTATATATATATATATATATATATATATATATATATATATATATATATATATATATATATATATATATACGGAGCGAAAATCCAGGAGTTGTTACATTTAACTAACCAACCGCCGAACTAGATGATACTTCTTGGTGCTAAAGGATCTACCCTCTCTATCTAAAGTAAGGACCCAATATTTTAAAACCTTGGGTGATCAAGAACCAACAACTTTTCAATACCTTGCCCCTAAATTCTGTGAATTTTTTTTTATCTCCAAGTTCACATCGCTATATAAAACACAAATGAGGACCGTGTTGTCAACTGATTTTCACCAGAACAAAAGACACACACACGTATACAGACATACATATCCGTGTTGCAGTTGGTTTCTGTTCATGTAATTTCAATGACGCTATAATACAACTATTTTAACTCTCAACGGTTCAGTTCACCTATGCATAAATTAGTAACGTGGAGTTTAAATCCAATAAATAGCAGAAACACTCTGTAGGCAGAGTGCACTGAATTAACTGAATTAAGAAAAGCTACCTCATTAGTTTTGGCAAAAATAAGTCTACTCGATCAGAGACGACCTGGAGCTAAACAAGTACATTTGAAAACATAATTATTAGTAATGGTATTCGAAGAAGAGTTTGAAGCCTCATTATCATATATGTAATTACCAAATAACTGTTGTCGAAAAGCATGCATCTGAAATCGCTCAAAGGGAATCGGCAGATTAACAAAGTATTTGAAAACAAATGGGATCTATTCAAACTGTTTAGTTTTTAAAAAATTAATTAAAAAAACTGTAATTGAGATGGAATAGATCCAACGTGAAAAATTCTACCAATTTCAAAGTTTCAAACTGTTTAGTTAAAAAAACTTAATTAAAAAGTCTGTGATTGAGATGGAACAGATCCAACAATGTAAACCACCAAATATAAATATCAACGACCACTCTACTTGCTAGAAATAGTAACCAATTTTTTTTTTTCAAATTGTACCCTACTGTCTTATCAGAACGTATTTAATATTATTGTCTAAAAAGTACAGTATGAGAGAGAGAGAGAAAGAGAGAGAAGGCGGAATGATCATGACTTAAATGTTTTTAATTCTGGGTGTGTTCGATCAAAGCCTATTTGAAGCTTAACAGCTGATTGGTACTCTCCCACACCGACTTTGTTCCTTGAAAACTTCTGAAAAAAGTTTTTTTTTTTTTTAATGAAACTTTGTAGAGATACGTTTTAAAGAGCGAAGATTACAATTATATTGATAAAATTTAGAAATAAAAATTGGCCACCCCTTGCTCCAATTTTGTTACCGCCATTTTTCAATTTCTCTTTTTCAGATTTATGTGTTTCAAGCGTCAACATTGCATAATCTATTCTATTTAAAACGTATTTCTGCAAAAGGTTATTTCAAAATATAGAGAGAGATATTTTTTTTGAAAATCGAAGTGTAGAGAAAGAATGGAAGAAAGATCCCAGACAGTGTCAAGGATTTTTTTTTTATGTTATCCACATAATCATAATCTACGTTTTCGAGAATATATGTGTATATATATATAATTAATCAGTGACAGATAAAACTATTTAATGATTCTATCAAGTGGGTCGCATGTTAACTCCACCTAGGAAAGTATATATATATATTGATATATAATTATATAGATACATTTATAGCACAAGGGTATGTTTATACACACCAACATGCTTGAAAAATAGACGCTAAAAGCTCTATAAGCCACTTATTATTTAACTCCGTTGGCTCAGGTTGAAAGCGGGCTAGTGAATCAATCAGATATCAAAAGAGACGTTCGTTTGATATCTAACTGATTCACTAGCCCGCTTTCAACCTGAGCCAACGGAGTTAAATAATAAGTGGCTTATAGAGCTTTTAGCGTCTATTTTTCAAGCATGTTGGTGTGTTTAAACACACCTTTGTACTATAATTATATATCAGTATCTCTCTCTCTCTCTCTCTCTCTCTCTCTCTCTCTCTATATATATATATATATATATATATATATATTTATATATATAATTTTTATCAGCTGATCTTAGCGTTTATCACTTAATTATGTTATCGAATTCTTTTTTTTTTTTAGTTAGGGTTAGGGTTAGGGTTAGGGTTTGAGTTAGGGTTAGGTAAAAACCGTGGGGGGGGGGAATCGAAATTTTGAAATTGAGATTTTTGAAAATCTTTTTTCAGAATCGGAATCTCCATAGCCTAAAACATGGGATTCCGTAAAAAAAAAAAAAAATTAAAAGGGGGGGGGGTATACCCAGATTACATATACTCCATCTCCACCGAATATTAAATTTTTTTACATTTAACTTTTGTTAGGACTAATCTATAATTGAAAAAAAATGCAAATAATAAAAGCTAATATAAAAAAGATATAAAAATGAATCGAATTCTTTGGGATATTTACATACATATATATATATATTACACGTGTATAAGGGATTTTTTCAGATTTTTTTATATGCTAGGCCACTTGGTTTTAAATTGAATTAATATTCAATTTATCACCCTATCTATATACATGTACATATATATATATATATATATATATATATATATGAAAAGACTTCCGCCCGTTAAAGGCGATGCTCCAGCATGGCCGCAGTCAAATGACTGAAACCAGTAAAAGAATTATATATATATATATATATATATATATATATATATATATACAAAAGATCATTTGTAGAAATATGTAAATCTGGAGGAGAAGCACACTCTAAGATGTAGAGCACTTAATATTATAGTGGGGCAGGCCGGTTTTATGCGGTTACCCTGGCTAAACCCCTTATGAGCGAGAAACCCAAGGTAAGCCCATAAATCGGCCTACTCCACTATTATATATATATAATTGTTAAAGAGGACAACGGACATTAAGGCAAGGCAAGCATTTCAAGTCATATACATTATTATTATTGGAGGATTTTAACCTACATGGATCTATGCAGGATTACACCTAAGGACTTATACACTTGATTTCACAACATCGGACTATGAACTTTTATACTTCTTCTTCTTCTTCCTTTACTCCATTCCTCTTGGTCATTTTTTCATTAATATATACCATTCTCATTTTCCCTATCTTTCCCTGATGACAGAACATTCCATACTCTGGGATATCCCAGAAACAACTGTAAGACTTTGAATTTTTTTCCAATAATAATAATGTACATGACTTGAGATGTTTACCTTGCCTTAACGTTTGTTGTCCTCTTTAACAATTATATATCCGCTACATCGGAAATCTGCAATGGCTCTATGACTACTGTCTCGGCTATAACCTTGGAGCCCTAGTAATCCGTTACAGCACTTGCCTAGCGTACCTAATCGTTTAGATCACCTGTGAACTAAATCCCCATACTTTGTGTGTGTATATATCTGTGCGTTTGTGTGTGTGTGACACTAGTTTTGCTAAAGGGACAATTTAGCCAGTAGATTTTAACTGTTTAGAGCAATGGTTCTCAACCGGGGTCCATATAAGATTTTGTTGTTAAAATTTATCTGCAATATATTGGTTATACTTCTACAATGCACAAAATATTTTTAAAATTATTTTATTCAATTGCTAATAATATTTAATTATGAAAATATAAGATTTATTTTTAAACATCGAATTGCTAGGAGGGTTCATCCGTGTCAAATATGAATCAAAGGGGTCATAGGTAAATGATGGGTGTCAAACACTGGTTTACAGTCTAAACGAAACAGCGTTTAGTACTTTTAAAAAAACTGCTTAACAATTAACATGGGTGATTTAAAACTGAGGGAAAATATATCACACAAAAGGTTTCAATGATTAATAAATGGCCGTATCTGCTGTTTCAGTAGAGTAGCAAGCCTTGATATTCTAAACAAATAGCGTAATTAATTAATTAATTTGTCAAATTTATTTACAGCTAAAAAATTGTAGTAAGGAAGAGGAAATGGTAGCTTGTTGACGGCAGTTATTAATTGTAAATAAGAGTGCGACTTTAATATTCAAGGGTAGTAACTCTGTTGATATCATATTAATTTTACGTGTCCCATCCTATGTTGTTGACTGGGTTCGATCCAGAAATAATTTTTCCTGAGCCGATCGTATATACAATCGAAATATTAGAAACATAGCAACAAATATAGGAAAAAAAAAAAGCTGCTAGTTGCTAACCTTTTAATTATATCTATAAATACATATTTACTTTCCGTCGGAATTTATTTTTTATAAACATCTTCATAATTTTTTTACTTTACTACATATGAACGTTCTTTCATATTCTAACTAATTAGTATAATATTTAGAAGTAACTAGAAAGATATGTAGCGGGTAAAGGGAACCACCAAGACTATAACTGGTCGGGAAGAGATCGATCAAATCGGTTACGAAAAGTGCACGTAATGATTATAATCACTTGCCAGTACACCAAATATTCATTTTACTGCAGTTTGCGAGATGTTACAGGTGCAATCAAGAAAATACGGCGTAATTCAAGATTAGATTTTTCTTCCATGGTAGTTACTTATAACTTTCAATATAAACCGCTTCGATGATGAATATAATGATGTGTGTGCGCATAAATACACCCGGTTTTGTCTCCGTACGTACATACATACATGCACACATATTGTGTGTGTGTGAATGTTTCAATAATACTTTCATATTAGTTAATATGATTACTTTATAACTGTAATTATTTCCTATCTATTTATTATCGTTGCCACCCATCTTTCTGTTACAAAAGCAATCAAATTTTCGCTCATTGTATATAATGACAAATTACATTGAATTTTCTTTTTCTAATAAAGTGAAATCAGTCAATACTCTTCCAACTAAAAGAGTATTTATTTGAAATATTGAAAACTTAGGAAAATTTTCTAGTTAAAAGCATCAGCACATCAAGAATTTCTTGACTATAAGTTTATCATATGAAGTGTTAAAAAGTTACAAATGTGTGAAAGTATTTCTGTTTTAGAAAGATATCTCTCTTTTTAAAGTGGCTAATGTTCAGGACACCCCCCACCACCTCCAATAAAATAGAAAAACACCCTAAAGTTTAAGGATACTAGTGATTGTCAGAATTGGCACAAATTCACGCATAAGCTTCTCAAACTGGAATAATATACTATAAGAATTGGATGAACACGCGCCACTGCAATACCAAGATAAGAGGGGAATTCTAATGTGTTAGGCTGGAGCCCACATCAAAGAGAAAAGACTCTACCAAACACAGAATTCAGCACTTCATGCAACACATAAACTTATTCTATTTTGCAAATTTTATGGAACACTTTTTTTTTACTGGTCTTGTGGAAGAGACTATACCTAGAGCTTTTGTAGACCCTAAATGAGACCAGCATGGTTGAATTTTCTCTTGAACAGTTGCAAGAAATGTACAGTGAAGTCATTTTAGAGGACCAACTTTTAGGGGTGAAAGGAGTAGGCTTAGTGTCCACTCTGGAGAGAGGGAGTAAACAGAATATAGATGATGAGAGGAGGAGATAGTCATATTATAACAGCATACATTCTTATAAGGTACATAGATAGTAAAATTGAATTCATGTGGTTTTGTGATTTGAGTGTCACAATATTATAAGATCCATTATAATAAGGGGCATTATAATAAGTTACATTCTTATAAGGTGGATGTTAAACAATGATGATGATGATACAAAGCCTGAAATTTAGTTGGGAGGGATTAGTTGATTAAATTAACCTGAGTATCTACCTGGTATTTTATAGTATTGACTCCCAGCAGATGAAAGGCAAATTTGACCTCAGTTACATTTGAACACTGAACATAAAGAGCCAGAAGAAATACCTCAGGGAATTTTGTTTAGTATGCTAATGATTCTTCTAATCTACTGCATAAGGTTCATCATAGAAACAAAAGGAGTTGAGACAAAATATTTAAAGGGGCCAGTAGCGTGGATTTGGATTACAAAATCTGCCAAAGCAGGAAAGTTGGATGTATTGAATGCCATTCACGATAAATCTTTTAACTTATTATAATTTCACTCAGATATAAAAGGAAAAATTAAACTTTAGCAATGATTGTTAGGAACACTAAATGAGGAAGGGAGATAATTTCAAAAAATTAAAAATAATTTCACAGTTGAATTGATATGCTCATGGAGAAAAAAACAAGTTTTCCCTCTTTTGCCTTTGAAACAAAAAAACAATTTTTGTTTTGTTTCTCCTAAGCATGTTAAACCTTTTGGTATCATATTTCTCTTGAAATACACTGTCATTATTTAAATTAAATTTTAAAATTAATAAGAAATTAATAAAAATAACTTTGTTATTATTAAACTGATATTTGGGACATAACATGAAATTATTGTGGAAAGTACAAATATAGATTACATTAAAACATGAAGTTTGTATCATAGAACTATGCCTCGGGCATGTTGGTATCAAAAGGGTTAATTCAACCATAAAATTATTCTTAATGTTCTGAAATTTTAAGTGCAGTTAGTCAGCACTGGGAAAAATGCTTAATGGCATTTTGTTCATATTTACGTTCTGAGATCAAATACTGCCATGGTCGACTTTGCCATTCATCCTTTCAGATTCAATAAAATGGGTACCAGTTGAGCGCTGGGTCGATGTAATCAACATACTCCCTCCCCCGAAATTGCTGGCCTTGTGCCAAAATTTTAAACCAATGTTCTGAAATTATCTCCCTTTCTTTGTTTAGAGTTGCTAAGAATTATTACTAAGTTTTTATTTATCTTCTCTCTCTGCAGGGTCATCTCCCTGAAGGGATTAGTGATTTGTCTGTTTTCCTACATACTAGGACTTTAGTCTTTGTTACATTAACTCTCAGGCCCTTTGATTCCAAACCTCAGACTTATAAAGGTAATCTAATAATTGATTTTATATATAACAAGTTAAGCCATAAATATTTTATAATGTTTATTGTCAAGATAGATTAAACAGTTATACATGTAGTGATATGAAACACCATTCTAAACATTTCTCCACTTTGAATCACAATTGTATTATGGTAATATAGATTTGTACAGTAAAACAGAGAATTTATGTTATTATTGTATGTAAGATATCCTTATTATACTTATTTGTCTTATGGGTATTAGAGAATTCTATAATATCTATTAGATTAGGTGTTGTAGAGTAAGAGAGTTTCACAGTATATTTATTTAAAATGCAGTGATATTTGTGATTTGGGGGAAGTTTCTATTTAATATAATAAAAAAATTTTGGCTATTTTGTTTTAACATTATTTGTGTAAGGCATGTTACACCACTTTACATGAGTTTTTCTTGTTTTAATATTTTTAATTTTTTCATGAGTAGTTACAGTCTTTCGGTGAAGTACCTCAACACTACCCATATTGGCTTTTCCTGAAGATGCAAAGCTGGAGAATTTAGTTTTAAAAATATTAGAATGGTTTGTTAATTCATATCTTACCTTGTAGGTTATATTTAAAATTTGTATTAGGTGTGCAGCAGCTCATTTCATCTTTATTTCTAGATTTGACTATATGTTTGCTTTTATTATAGTTTTTCCTCTGTGTTTGGCTAGGTACTCACACTCAAGATTTATAGATTGGCCATTTTCGTTTTTATTAGTTTAGTTAAATTATTCAGAATATTCATAGATTTATCAGTTTTGTCTCTAAGCATATCACTCATTTTATTATTTTTATTCTCAGAGCCACCACTTTTTATATTGTTACTATGGTTGTTAGTTTTATCTATGATTAAATTACCATTAGCTATTACACTTATTTACTATGTTTAGACATTTTAGTAAAAGGATTTTATGGCTTAAAATTAGAGTTGTTTGTATTACAGGAAGAGATAAATTAAGTCTTACCCATAAAGCTAACTTTCAATAGAGCACCTTTATAATATTCCTATATACTTCTATGTTAGAAGAAAGTTTAGATGTTCTAAGGAAAATGTTCTTTGTAATATTATATATTGATTTGGGATAATTAGAATTTTTGTTTATGTAGTTAAGATTTTTGCTGGGTTTGTGGAATGGAAAGTATAAGCCACTGTACAAATTAAAGTCTGAAAATTTACCTTTTTGTAGTCTGAGCTGAACCAGATCGACAGATTATAGTCTATGCTGCAACAGTTAATATTTTTAACTATTAATAGTGTGTCAACTCAGTTTAAAAATTTGCTGAGTTCTGAGAAATAGGATCTCCTCTTATTCAATAAAAGGAGTGTGACCAGATCCAGATCAATAACCTGTGCAGTGTCAGAAGAGCCCATCAAAATACCAAATCATCCTTAGTGTCGCAGGCTTGTATGTCTCTGTTTAAATTGATTAAACCTTTTCTCACTGAAATTGTAATATTAATTTCCTCTATTAATCTATCTATGCAAATATATACTATTTAGGAAGAATATGTGATATCCAAGCAAAAAACTGTTGATATTAAATTGTATGAAGGATGTACATTTTTTGTTTCCTAGTGTACTTAACCAATTGAAGAGGATGAATGGCTTTGTACTGAAGTATGAAAGTGTATATACACATATATATAAAGCACTGTTCAAATGTTGGGCTTCATGGAGGCAGTGACAAGTAATTAACACCATTGGTGACATACTGTGCTTGAGAAGACCTGTCAAGCCAAGTGAGATCATAGTTGTGGCTGTTGCTAGTGTTTTGTAACTGGCTCCCATGACAGTGGCATGTAAAAAGCCCCCACCACAACAATACAAGAGACAAAAGGTTCACTGTCAGGAAGTACATCAACTGTATATATACATCATCAGTTACCTAACAGATATCATCATGGTTTCAACACCTAGGCTATGCTATTCAATCTGACAGAGTCAATGGCATTAATGTGCAAACACTTACTATTTATTCTTTAGTGAGTTACTGACCAAATCACCATAATGGATTCCTGCCTCCCAGAGGTGAAGAGTTACATTTGTCTTCGGCTTTAGAGTCTGAGAAGACATTCATGGGGTTAAGCCCTCTGTAGATGTGTAACCATTGGTCACTCTACTACTTATAAATACACACACATGCACACAAAAATATATATATATACATACATATATCTTTAGAGCTAGTAGATAGTTTCTGTTACTTAGACGACTTAATTAGTTGAGGAGGAAGAGAATGCTCTGAAAACATAACTACTAGAATAAGAACTGGATGAAAAAAGTTCTTAGAGCTATTACCTTTGTAGGCAACAAAAGGTTTCTCTCTATACATGAAAGGCAGACTGCATGATATTTGTGGAACAGCTATGTTACATTGCAATGAAACATGGGCAGTCACTGCAGGGGACTTGCAAAAGTTTGGAAGAAATGAAGCCAACATGCTTTCCTGAATGTGCAATGTCAGTGTGAAAGTACAACAAAGTGTAAATATGATGAGAGAAAAAATGTGTATAAGAGGCATCAGATATAGTGTGCAAGGAGAAGACTGCACTGATATGGTTGTGTGGTGTATATGGATAAATTGTCATTGCTAGTGCCGCTGGACTGGCTCCTGTGCGGGTGGCACATAAAATACACCATTTTGAGCGTGGCCGTTGCCAGTACCGCCTGACTGGCCTTCATACCAGTGGCATGTAAAAGTACCCACTACACTCTCGAAGTGGTTGGTGTTAGAAACTCTGCCAAATCAGATTGGAGCCTGGTGTAGCCATCTGGTTCGCCAGTCCTCAGTCAAATCATCCAACCCATGCTAGCATGGAAGGCAGACGTTAAACGATGAATGTTGATTGCTAAATATGGATGAAATCTGTGGAAGAGGAAACCCCAGGAGAACATGTGATGAAATGGTGAAAAATGACTTCTAAATGTTAAACTTCACAAAGGAGATGACAAAGGACTGAGATGACTTGCGATTTACTGTTCTTGAGAAGACCCATCCATCTAAGTAAAAATTGATGCCCTAAATGGGTGTTGGTTAACCACTGCTCCTGTACACAATCTATCACTGACAAATCTCTCCTCCATAACTCATCTTCCTAACACCTCGTTCATACACATTAGGAAGAGCATCTAGCTGTAGAAACTTCAAATCTCTCCTCCATAATTCATCTTCCTAACACTTCCTTCATACACATTAGGAAGGGCATCTAGCCATAGAAACTATTTAAAAGCAGACAGCAAGGTTTGTCACAGTACTCTGGCTTGTCAGCTCTTGTCAAAGTGTACAACCCATGCCAGCATGGAAAATGGATGTTAAATTACACACACGCGCACACACACACACACACATGTTCATATGTAAGTGCTGAATGGGCTGAGTTGCTTAAGTGCTAGATTGAGTTGCTGTTTTCTGGTTCTTTGCACTCTGGATTGAAGCCCCAGTGAGGTCAACTTTCTCTTCATCCCTTTGAGTTAGTAAATAAAGTACCATTCCATTACTGGAGCTGATTCTCTCTCCTTTCTCCTTCTCACTGAAAGAAATAAAGTATGGACAATCCTGGAGAGGGATGAGCTTTGCTTGGTTTTAAATGTCAAACATACAGATTTCGTTCAGCTACAAGTGGTACATTTACAAAACCCATCCTCAACAGTAGAAGTGTTATGACCACATCCCCTGGTGAAGAGGATTGGCTTGCAAGAGTCCTGTGCCAGTGCCACATGAAAAACACTTGTGTCAGTGCCATGTAAGAGTACTTGTGCTGGTGCTATGTTAAAAGGATGCAGCACACACTGTAAAGTGGTTGGCGTTAGGAAGGGCATCCAGCTGTAGGAGCCAAACCAAATCAGACTGGAACCTAATGCATCTCTCCCACTTGCAAACTCTCCTGCTTGCCAACTGTCCCATTTGCCATCTCTCCAGATGTTAAAATGATGATGATATGTATACATACATACATACACACACACACACACACACACATATATATATATATATATATGTATAAATTTATAATCAAAGATACAAGAGAGTACCAGTGTTGCTAGAAATAAGAGTTGAAACATTCTCAAATAAGCCACAGTATCACTGAAAAGTTAACAAGCTGACAAAATCAAGGAGCGAGTAAAAAGCCAACCTTCAATTGTGGGGAAAATATGCAAATGAATTTGCAGATATACTCATATCACGTGATTTTGAACTCTGAGATATTACTCTTAGTTCACGTCAGTGGGTCTCGCTACCTGGGGTTAAACTAATACTTGTTTCATCATGTGAATGAAAAAAACCCTTGTACTATCTTGTACCCTTGATTATATATTTATAAATTTTACCTTTTTGGTTTTTATGCTTGCTAGCCACTTATACTATTATTATTTGTATAATTATACACTCCTATCATTTGAATTTGGTGCTAGTCTTTCAACGATTTTAACAAGCACGACGAAGTTGGTGCTAATTTAACCTCAGACAGTGAGACCCACAAAAAGAGAATTAAGAGTAATATCTCAGGGTTCAAAATCATGTGATATGGGTATATCTGAAAATTCATTTGCATATTTCCCCCACAATGGTAGGTTGGCTTTTTACTTGCTCCTTGATTTTGTCAGCTTGTTAAATTTTCAGTGATATTGTGACTTATTTGAGTAGTTTTCAACTCTATATCTAGCAACGCTGGTACTATCTTGTACCCTTGATTATAAATTTATAAATTTATCATTTTGGATTTTATGGTTGCTAGCCACTTATATTATTATTATTATTATTATTATTCATTAATAATAATATCTTTATATATATATATAAATAATAGTTATATAATGAGCAATGCTCAATGTAGCTAATCGTCAGGCTGAGATTACCTTAATGATATGAAGGTTATGTTGTCGCTCCAAATTTCCAAGTCAGTTCTACCACAGTGGTGCATTGAACTGAATGGAGAGGCCAGAAATACAAAAAAATTAATAAAAACAAAACGGTTAAGAAGGGAAAGGATGAAATCAAATTATACAAGAGTGGGAGTGGTTTACAGTTGAGGGGTAGCAAGAAATGGAAAAAGAAAGGAAGAAAACGAAGAAGAGGAAATAATTGCTATCATTAAGGGGAAAATTTGTGGTCATAAACTTTTATCTAAGAGGTAACAACAAAAATTGCTGACTACTAGAATCTTATTATCCAAATTAGTAAGGGTAAAGGGGTGGTTTTCACTCTAAAGAAATACAAGGTGCCAGTACAACCAGCATGTCCACTTACATCACAATGTATGCACACATCCACACACCCATGCAAATGCATGTTCACACATGTCATTTGTGTGAATGGACACAATATGTAAACACCCATTCACATGTGAAAACATACAGAAACGTATATGTCTGCTTAAGGTGTACACACACCATTAGGTACACACACACACACACACATATGCACTTATACATATAATAGGTATATGTACAGTAGATATATATACACCCACATGCATCTAAGTAGAGAAAAAAAGTGGGGATTTATATAAATCAAGCTTGGGAAAGGTGAAAAGAATAAAAGAAATATAAGATGACAACTAAATGTTTGTATGTGTGTTGCACAGCCTATCATGAGCATAATTGCCTTAGTTGGAATAAGGGTTGGTGACAGAAAGGGCATCTGGCTGTAAAATAATTCATCAAGATTCACACCAAAGTGGAAAAGGGAATTTAAAAAACGACAATGATTATATATATATATGTATATATATACATACACACACACAAGCATGTATAAATTATGAATACATGTAAGTTTGAAAATTTATCAATGTTCAAGAAAATATTTCCTCATCCACTTAATTATTTTACTCTTTATTTATGCTTATTTTCAATGAAATGAATCTATTATATTTTCCAATAAAAACCAAAGACATATTAACTTAAGCTGTAGCTAATATATTACTGATGTAATATATTTTTATGTCATTTTGTAAAAAAAAATATTTTTCTCAAATAAAAGAAATTTATTTTTTATTCAGTTCGTTCTTTGCCATACTCTTCAAGTATCTTAATTCTTCAGCTTTTTTTCTTCTTTGTTTTTATGTTTTTAAATTTCGAGAACATCAACTCTCCATTTAATATATTATATCATTATGCATGTAGAAAATTAAGCTGACAGTGTTATGTCCCTGTAAGAGTAGAGCTTTACAGTAAATCTTTGACGAAGTCAATCTGTGGCAGCAGCACTTGTACTCAAGAGTAGGTAACTCCTGCCTGTCCTCAAGCGACATTTTGGTGCAAGGAGCCATAACCTGTGAACGTACGGCTGTTTACGCCCGTATAAAGAATCACCAATTGTGGCGATCCAAGGTATTTCTTTGACTTCACATATTTTTAATTTGATTTTTAAGCACCCCCTTTTCAGTTTTGTTGCTGCTATTTTTGATAAAAATGTCTAAATTTCGTATGATGTTCGTAAAAATTTGTCGTCGATCCGTCCAAGTTCTACTACTCCTACCTGCCCAGCGCACCTGTCCCACAATGCTTTGCGTTTATGCGTTAAAAATATATTTTTTTGCCATCCTCTTCTTTCTCATATATGTCATTATTATTGTTTACAAATTCAATAGCTGCATTGCATAATTCCACCTTGGTTGGCTCCAAACTATCTATGCTTGCTGAGCCGACTCTTTATAACGTAATTATACAATACGTTGAAATTGACTCTACCCATGATGCAATGCGCAATGAGTGTTTGATTCTGTCTTTTTTCCCCTTCTCCTCGCTAACACACACACACACAAGCAAGTATTGCACTCACTCACGTAGACAACTACTGTTTCGTCGTGGCTCTTTGCGTGGCGATCACTCTCATTACGAACATAGGACAGGGTCTTTAAAGGTAGCTAACCAGCTGCCAGATTTAAATGTCTGCAATTATGTATTAAAAATTTTGAAGTGGTGAGTAATTTTATCACCCACATTACGAAATATTGATGACATTATATACTTTAGCAACTGAAAACAAAAAAAAAAAAATCAAAATCTCAACTATTCGTATGTATGCATATGTGTGTTTATATATATTATATATGTATATATATACAAACACACAAACATATATATATATATAGTGTATGTATGTATATTATGGGCATTAAATGTAAGTAATGATCAAAAGGTGTATTGCAATAAACTAGCTTCTAATGAAATGTATGATTTAATGTCGTGAAAGTTGTTAGGCCGAGTTGTTTTCTGTTGAAAAACCGTTATACCCCCGATGAATACAAACACGTTCTGTTTGCCTTGCAGATTTTTTTTTTTTAGTTGATTTGCTTTTTTACTTTATTTCGCTTATATATATTATTATCAATCATCGTTAATTTAATAAACTTAGATAAAACGTTTATATATTTATCGACCAGTCTCAATATGTTTTATCCGTTTAACAGTCAGGGAAAGTTGGCGGGTTTTCTGCTATCCTGCTTCCGGCTTTGATCTTTATTATTCTTTTGTATAATTTTGTTTTATTTTTCATAACTTTTTATCCTTAATTCATTGTAAGAAAAGTGAATTTTATGAGGATTTGCGTATCTTTTATGTTTATTAACAATTGTGGGACAGGCAGAATCCTTAAGTTTTTTTTTGTGTGCTTATGATTTGAAAAGTAGTCTTAAAGAGTTGTGGTCTTGGTGTGTGTCATTAGATATATTATGAATAATATTTAAAATTAATTTACTTTTATAATTCAGTTGCTTTTAAAATGTATCCTTTTTGAGTTTCATGCCATTTCAGTTGAATTCAATTTGGCATTGCATATACTAATATAATAAAAGCTATTCAAAATTCGTTAGATTCCCTAAACAATTAAAGCCAGTTTTAATTTCAATCTAAGAATGTTTATCATTCTAAGGGAGGCAGTGACGAATTTATTTTATTTTCGCAAGTGACAAAAACCAATATATTAAGGATGTATATTATCCAAACATGAATTTTGTATTTGTTTATCCACGATCGGGCGCATCTATGATAAAAGCGGTCTAGGCGTGCCTATCTCGTCTATTTGTATACCATACGTGTGTTTTGAAGAAAATTTTGGTTGCAATTTCTAGCACGTTGAGCGATCACTATAGGCGTTACTAATGAGTTCGTCTTTTAGATTTTTCTTCATTTAATATTTTTAAGTATCTATAAATTGAATGAATTTTAAAAATTAGTATGATTGAATGGTGTGAATTAGTGATCCATTTGAATAAACATCTTTCGGCCGATCTGTGTGTGTGTGCGTGTATATATGTATATATATATATATATATATTATATGGTCTTGTTCTCGAGTATCGAGCTCGGTCTCCTTCACTTATCCATATCTAAAAATCAAGCGTATTACACGCACCACGCTACTTCTCTGTCACGTCAGATTAGAAAATTCAAAATTAAACGGAAACGTTACATTACAATTTTATGTAAGAATTTTGATATTTAGTTTTTAATGTTTGTGATATTCCATTTTATAAATTGATTTTAGGTTCAGGGGAGGTAATGAGACATTGTTTGGAATCACCCAGTATTCGATCTTATAGTTAGTTTATTGATATTTGATTTGATTAATTTATATACTATCGTTGTTTTTCAGCTGATTTTTTAATGTCTTAATAAGACTATTATGAAAAGGCGAAAACAAACTGTTCATTAATATGTACATATAGCTAGCTACAGCGTGATGTTAGATTAACTGCTAAGCCATGACCTAAATACGTTTTTTTGATTAGCTCGGGCCAACCTAAAGCGGAATAGAATGTTTACTGGCAATCCGCTCATTTAATATCCTCAAAATAGTTACATGATGGCCTCTACATGATCACTTGACTTTGCTAGAAACAGCAGACCAGTCTCTTCTCATCTTGGGAAAGGAAGCGACTCGTTATAATTTACTCCAATATAAATGTGTTTATACACTTCAAATGCAAACGGAATATATTTTATATTAAAAAAAAAAAAAAGTTCGTAATTCTCTAACCTTAATCAGTTTCTGGTTTTAAAAGAGTTACTTTTTTTAAAATTTTTATTTCGTAAGTTAAAAAATATTTTTGTAGATTCTGAATCTTTAATGTCAGAACATAAAATTACCGCAGCCCATTAAAAAAGATGGTTCGGTTTAGACGAGAAAGCCGTTGATCATAGCTCAACCAGTCCCGAAGTATCCCAAGGAATGTTTAATCTGAGATCCTAGATTTCAAACAAAACAGTAATTAAACTATAATCATCAGCATTTAAATTTTTTGAAGCCGGATTTTTAACAATCCCATCTTTTAACTTTTATATTCTTCATTTTATCAAGCTGATAATGATTTAGGAGATTTGCAGCTGCCGCTATATATATATATATATATATATATAATGGAATCTCCTGTCGAAACGACTTGAGTGTTCCGTTTTTGGTGAACGACCTGCACAAACGATTTGTTTATAGTAATCAAATGTATGTGCTATCACTTCCCACCCAACAAATCGGCGTTGCCTGTACAGGTGCACAAGTGTTCCGAATGTCAGGTGTCTAAATGATCGCTGAGGAACGTGAACTGCAGTGTTTTCCTCAAGAACACAATGCGTCACTCGGTCTAGGAATCGAATCCACGATCTTCGCGCTCATGACTGCAACACTGTAGCCACTAAGCGACGCGCCTTCAACACCCACACACCCACCGTTTGTATTTGAAATGTATAAATATATCTTGTTTACATGTAGAAGCGGTAGATGTTTTACTTCCTGAAAAATTTGAAATGCTATTTCATTTTTGAAATTTCTTTAAGGATGAAAACACAAGGCTTGAATTTCGAAGGGAAGGGCGGGGTGGTATTTAGTCAATACTATCGACCGATACTTTATTTTATCGACCTCGAAATGATGAAGGTAAACTTGAACTCAGAACGTAAAGAGCCAGAACAAATACCACAAGGTATTTTTTCTCGACGCTCTAACGATTCAACCAATAATCACCAAGCATTTCCTTAAGTAAAGTAATATTTCCCTATGACCAGACGGGTTTTCTCAGACGATTTAAAAGAAAGGACACTGCTTGCATGATAGTGATGCAGTTTCTGTCTACCAATACACTCACATGGCTTTAGTCAGCCTGGGACTATAGTAGAAGATACTTGCCCAAGGTACCACACAGTGGGTCTGCACCTAGATCCCGTGTGTTGGGAAGCAAATTTGCCACATAGCCATGCCTCTTCCTAATAGTAATAATAATAATAATTATCATTATCATTCTTTTTACCATAGGCACAAGGCCTGAAATTTTTTAAAGGAGGGAGCTAGTTAGGTTCATCAACTCCAGTGCCCAACTAGTACTCATTTCATTGGCCCCATAAGGATGAAAGGTAAAGTTGACCATGGCAGAATTTGAACTCTGATCACAAAGAGATGAAATGCTGCTATGGATTTGGTCCAGTATGGTAATGATTATACCAGCTCACCACCTTAATTAATGATAATAATCATAATAATAATAATAGTAGTATTATAAGGTATGACATTGTGATTACATTGATCTGCAGTTGGCTTCTGCAACTCAAACATCAATTATTATGACTACTTCTGAGATAGTTCTAATAACAGTGGCATGAATTGATTATGGATACTGCTTAAGTTAATATCAATTACCTGTGAAAGTTGTTTAGACACTGACTTAAATCAATCAAGTTGTTTCTGAAACTGGCTGGTGTAAATTACATATATCTCAATGTAAGTATTGTTTAGATCATGGGCCAAACATCATGTAACCTCAGGTCAGCCTTGATCTAACAGATTTAAAATATTTTAACCATAACCATCTTCGTCTTAGGGGTATATAGGACTATAATGTCTAATGTGCTCTTTTCTTATTTAAGACAGTAGAGTGTCTCTTGAGTGTTTTTAGCATTGGTTATCCTTAGTCAGATCTCCTGCCTAAGGATAACCAATGTTGGAGACCCTGAAAAGAGTCATGGCATTGCTCTTTCTCTTCTGACTAAGCATTAAAGAAGTAGTTGAGCAACCATGTAGAGACTCCTTTCATAATATTATTTAAGTTACAGTATCTGTCAGCAGTAGTAAGTATGTGTCTCAATATAAACTTTATGCTAATAAAATTATTATCGTCAATGTCTATGCCATGCTGGCATGGGTTGCACATGGATACTTGGTAGCATATTGTCATTGTCTTTAAACTTGTTATGCTTGTTTTCAGTGTCAGTATAGTGGAAGTAGTAGAAGATTATTTACGTAGTTAAGTATCAGTTATCTTTCTTTGATATCATATTTCAGTTTTGTGTAATCTCTGCTGCCCCTCTGGTGTGTGGAGAAATATTAGTTTCTGAAAATAATGCAATCTATACCTTTTGTAAAGGAGATTTAATGGTTGTTGTTATCTGTAGATCATCTCTGATTGAGCAGACTTGTGCTTCAAAGGCTTTCTAACTGTGACCATTTTAAAACAGTAGGGGAATAGTACTCAATTTTTTTTTAATTGTTGCATATTTTACAACATACAAAAATATTTTAAGCATTGTACATAGAGTAAAAAGAACTTTAACTGATAAATGTAAAAAGTTTAAACTACAGAATATAAACAAACTTCTTGATTCAATAAATGTAGCATAACTATTTAGAATTTCAGTTTGTATTTTTCACATTTTTTAAAAATATGATTCTGTTTATTTGTGGTTTACTATTTTGAAGAAGCCATTGCACTAGTGTGTGTTTGAGGAATTTGGTTGTTATTTGTAACAGGCCAACATAGAAGCTCCTTTTCTTGCTCAATAAATTAAATAGTTGAATGATCATGTGGCAACATTTCAAATGTTTAAGTCAGCGTTTCTCACCTGGGGTTCCCTGGAACCCTGTGGTTCTGCAAAAGGTCCCATGAGAAAAAGTGAGGTAAGCTAATGATAATTTCATGATCGTAATATTACTATACATGCACAACATATTGGTTATTGTAATATAGACATCATCCTATCTAACCTTTTAAGTTATCAAAAAAATATAACAAATATATGATATTTACCACATGAACTGTAATGAAAAAATATGAGAAAGATATGGTATATAATTTTTTTGTGCAGGAGTTCCTTGCGATATGTAATTTGATTTAAGGGTTACGCAAGGGTAAAAAGGTGGAAAAACACTGGTTTAAATGTTTAGATTTGTAAAGTGTGCAGTCAACGAAAGCTGTTTGATTTTGTTAGACAATTTCATTAATAGAAAATCTTTTGGTACAAGCTCAATGAACATTGTGCCTCAAGTCATATTAATTTCTCAATGACAGAATAAAATTTGCTGAATATATGAGTAAATTGTATGAAGACAGCTGCAAGTAAGTTCCCATAAAAATGGTAGATCACCAAGAAGTAAGGGAATGATTAAGATGTTATTTCATTGTTTTGTTAGATTTTTAAATGAAAAACTAACAATTCATGTGAAGTTTATAGAAGTTAGATTGTGAAATCTTCTAGACAAATCAAGTTATGAATGTGGAGATTATAAGACTTTTAAGATAAAAATCTGATATTTTAGTAACTTATTTTATAACCCTACTAACATAAAAGTTAAGTGCAGGTCTAACATGATATAATGTTTTTAAACCAGAATACAAACTTATTTGAACTAAGATACTTCTTTTATAAATGAAAACACCTATAAATACAGTTAACAGCTATCAATCCTACAAGGTCAATTCATGTAGAAATGATAGCCAAAATCTCTTTCAAATTATGCTCCATTATCTTATAGAAGAATACATTAGACAGTGTAGTTCCTGACACACAAAAAGACAAGATGATTAAGACTGGAACATTTTTGATAATAGGTTTGCTGGGCCAGGACTAAACAATCTAGTTAGGAATTATGCCATTCTATGTAGTGTTTTCCTCAAAAATATTGTAGACCTGATATATTTAATAAAAGTAAACAGAAAGTTCTATTATTTCTACATTGAATTTGTTTTAATCTGAGCTAATTTGTGTAACATTGAAGATTGAATGTTATTTTAGAATACTTCACCAATGTCATCATGCATTACTTAAACTGTTTAAGTTTTAATATGGAATTGTATTTGACACATCACATTAGTTAATTGGCATTTGTCAGCATGAAAATGTTAAATGTGCTTTATAAGAATGTTGACAATTATCCTGTAATATTAGAAATATGCTTCCTAATGTAACAAATAAACCAACAAAGGAACCTTTACATGGTTGTGACCTGCTAGATTGTATCCAAATCTCTAAGAAAAAAAAATTGATAAAAAGGAAGGACATATTGGATAGTTAAGGCCTACATCTATTATGTGTGCAAAGACAAAAAGATAATTTGGTGATCATATACTTTCGACCATCGATATAGTTGATAAGGGTTGATCTGAGGCTCAACAAAAGCATAAATCTTCTGAAAATCTATATAGACATGTTCTGGCATGTTTGTGTATGTGTATACACACACATAGCCTAGTAGTTAGGGTGTTTGGCTCACAGTTATATAGTCATGGGTTCAATTTCTGCACAAGGTAGTGCATTGTGTCCTTGACCAAGGCACTTCATTTCGTGTTGCTTCATTCTACTCAGTTGAAAATGAGTACCAGCTGACTACTGGTGCAGTCCTGTCTCCCTGCAAGTGTCACATTCTCAATGTTACACTGGGTCATAGATGAAGGTCTGAGAGGGTGCCTGTGTCTGCTTGTGACTACATAGGCATCTAAAACTATTAGTGGAAGCATGATACAAGCTAACAGGTTATATTCGCTTGTGAGTGATGGCTAAAGTTTTCATTTGTATGAATGCATGCATGTCTATGGGCTTCCTATGGTTTCTATCAACCACTTGACCTATGGGTGTCTTTAGCATAATCCATGAACCTTCCTTAGAATTTATAAGAGTGAAAACAATTCCTTTTTATAGATTCTACTGAAATTTTTTTATTCACTTACTGATGAAATCAATTATATCTAGTTTTCTTGTTTGATATATCAAGAATATATCTACTTCCTGTAATTGTAGCTCCTTTTCATATTATTCAGGTGTTTACTGTGCCAATTAATGACTTTGAAATACTTTTGGATATATATTTTTATTATTTTATCATTTGTCACTAAGACTGTAAGAGGTACTTTCATAATACTGCTTCCTTTAGGTTGTATACATTCATTTGTCTAATATCTGGAGTATTCTGTAAGCTTTTTGGGTTTTTTTAAGTTTGTAAAGAAGGAAAACCATTGAGTATTTTTTGCTTTAGGCTGATTATGAAATCAATAATATTATCAAAGTACATGGCTATGCCATTAAGAAATTTGCTCCATAACTTTGTGGTTCTGGGTTTGATCGCACAGCATACCACATGGGCAAGAGTCTTCTACCATAGTCACAGGTTGACCACAATACCTTGTGTGTGAAATTTGGTTAAAAGAAACTGTGCAGAAGCCCATTATTTCTGTATGTTTATATCTTTCAGCAGATGCTGTAATAAACACCAATGAAAACTGATGTTCTTTGAATAAGGAGGGTCCTTAGTAGTGAATTAGAGATATATCATTGTTACCCTACCTGCTGGAAATGCAACAATCCAGTAATTGGTACATTAGAAACTTTTAAACCAACAGTTCTAATACTCACAAATGACGATATAAAATATATATGAAAAAATAAAAACCAGTTTTCTTAGAAATAAAATTCTCAGTAAAACTTTTGTGTAAACACCAATTCCTCATTGTAATGTTATGTCAATTGTAGGAATTGAGCAAAGAATTAGTCAATACTTATTGTAAATACTAAAATTTTAAATTTATATAGTTGATTATATTTAAAATCTTTTATTAAAACGATGTATAGTAAATTTAGAGCAAATTCATCCACATTTGTCTAGATATGGGAAATTATTTGTGAGTTAAAGTGTTATTTAGATAAATGATTGCCTTCATTAACACTGGTAAGAAATAGACATGGAAGTGTTGCTAGAATATGCAAACTATCTAGGAAGTAGAAATTGTTAGTGGAATATCAGAGGGAATTGGTAGAGAGATTAGGTCAAGTCAACAAGAGTATATTTCTAGGGTCACACAATCTCCTAGAAGTAACAGCCAATTCTGTATACCACATCTTACTATCTTCAAGAAGGATACATTGAACCAACAAAAACTTCTACTGGCTAAGTTGATCTACTAGAAACAACACCTTATCTTATTAAGAAAATTAAAGGCATAGATACATTGAACAATGTAGTTTTTGACATACAAAGTAAAAGCAGGAAGAAGGGCATGACTGGAACCTCACTGATCATGAGTCTGCTTATTCTGGACAAGCCTAGGGCTAAATGGCAACAATATAAAGACTAGATTATAGGGCAATTAAAAGTGTACAAACAAAAGATACTGGATGTTGAGAGATAATTTCTGAGATGCTGTATGTATCAGGTCTGATTGTTATTACAGCAGCTGTTCACTTAGCTAATCAGACTGCTGAATTCTATCAGTAGAAATTGATGAGGTAGCAGACATTAAAAACATAATGAAGGAGCACTTATGCAGTCACTCGACTTGCTAGAATAGGCAGCAAAATTATATTATAGTTACTTTTTAGAGTCTTAAATGATTAGAGCACATTAGACAGTATTATTGTGGATATTTCTAAATAAATGGCTTGTCGTCGCTAGAATACCTTTCACCATACTGTTCAGTATGGTTGATATGTGGTTAAGCAACAACGGGAAAGATGAAGATTCATTAAATAATGGATTGACTTGTATGCATTTGTTAGAATTTTCAATTGTTAGGGGAACATAGTTGGTTTGGACAAATAACTGTCTGAGTAGTGAACCATAGATGCTATATTTGTGTGTGTATCTCTTTCTTCATCTACACTATTAAGTTTCATTTGTCAACCCAGAGAAAGTTTTTAACAGTTCCATGCTCTGTAATCTGATAATCAATGAGAAATCTAAATGCTGATGAATTGTTTATAGTAACTATTCAGGGATGTGTATGAAGCTTTTTTTTTTTTTTTTATTTCGAGCGAGATCGTTGCCAGTGCCCCTGGACTGGCTCTGTTGCGGGTGGCACATGAAATGCACCATTTTGAGCGTGGCCGTTGCCAGTACCGCCTGACTGGCCTTCGTGCGGGTGACACGTAAAAGCACCCACTACACTCTCTGAGTGGTTGGCGTTAGGAAGGGCATCCAGCTGTAGAAACTCTGCCAAATCAGATTGGAGCCTGATGTAGCCATCTGGTTTCACCAGTCCTCAGTCAAATCGTCCAACCCATGCTAGCATGGAAAGCGGACGTTAAACGACGATGACAATGGATAACAAATTTAATATATAAGTCATGTTTCTTGGCCACCTTCTTTCAATTTCAACTTAGATTTGGCATTCAGAAGAGTGGATTTGAGCTAAGAGACCTAAAAATATGTAAAAACCAGTTAGTAACTGGGTCAGCTTGAATCAATACCATTTAGAAAAGTGGCTAGGATAGAAAAAAACTGAAGTGTGAATACAGATAGTACAACAGGATCTCTTAGCAGACTAAACAGGGACCAGAATTTTCCATACAACCAGATGTACTAGAGTAGCTAGCAACAAATTATTAACTTTGTGAGTTCTAAGGACTGTTCAAATGCTTCCTTCCAAATAGTTTTGAAGTGATAGCTAAAATTTGATAACTTGAAAGAAGTTTGGGAAAGTGCCATCCATGTTGGTAACAGGACTTTCTCTCCATCCCCAAAAATAAAACTAAATCATCTGTGAGAATGTGACAATGTGATAAAGCAACTCTGAAATAACTGAAGATGCATGAATTTGTTATTATTGCTTAAGAAGTGAAGAAAGTAGATGCTGTAATAGGCAGAGATGGGAATATTAGCATGCTGGGTGAAATGCTTAGTGGTATTTCATCTGTTTTTACGTTCTGAGTTCAAATTCCGCCAAGGTTGACTTTGCTTTCATCCTTTTGGGGTCGATAAATTAAGTACCAGTTGCATATCGGGGTTGATCTAATCGATTAGCCCCCTCCCCCAAAATTTCGGTCATTGTGCCTAGAGTAGAAAAGAATATTTTTGTGACTTCATACCAATCAGTCAGGTGGCGTTTCATTCAATACAAGCTATGTCTATGTGTTGCAGTAACCCTGTCTCAACAGAAGTGGAAACGATACTCTGTTGTGATGTTCACCTGAACTCCGAAAAGGATTAGTAGTTGTTGGGAGATGAAGTGTTTTCTAGCTCAGGAAAGTAAGGCTAGCCTTTGTGATACAGTCTTTGCTATGTTGCAATGTTATCATGAAATATGATGACAGGGTTCAATAAACGTTAGCAATAAGAATATGGCTTTAAAAAATCACTAGAGATATGTGCTCAAGATTGTCCTTATTGTATTTAATATTTCATATGTAGAGGACAGATGTTAGAATAGGTAGAACATTGGACAAAATGTTGTATTTAATTACACTCTTTAGTGCTGGTGCTTTGATTAAACACACAGTACTAGAGAGTTATAACTCTGAATTAGTGCTGACACAGACCATGATAGGCTGTCCTCATTGTGGATATATGACGATGATGTTGGTAACAATGGTGGTAATTTAACCTCTGTATAACTCCTGCTGTTGTTAACTTTGCCTTTTATTCTTTTGAAATAAGTAACTGCCAAGTATGAGGGTCACTTTAATTGATTATACTTTCTCCCAATATTTTCAAAAAAGTTTTGTTTGTGAACCCCTTCCATCCCTTTATTATTTTTATTGTCATTACTGCATTCTTAATGATTTCTTACTGTGGTGGGGTGGGTTAGGGGGTTTGTAAAAAAGTGTGCTATGTTTGGTTTAATTAACTTCAATACACCACTAGTGCTTATTGTATCAACCTGGGAATGATAAAAAAATTTAACTTCTGGATTAAAAAAAAAAAGAATATAGAGAAGAAAGACAACTAATTTATCCTGAAAAATTTAGTTGAGTACTCTACCATTTATACCACACCAAGAGAATAAGAATAAAAGAATAAATGATTACTTTTGAGTGAGTTAATGAACTTAAGCATTTAAAATGTAGTCTTCAATAGATAGACTGTGACTCCAAGCAACAACATAAGGCAGCACTGAATTGTCGTGTGCTCAAACGTCAATTCATTCCTCTGATGTTGAAATAATTTGATTCATTATAATCTCTGCTATCACTCGACGTATTAGAAGGGAGATAATTCTATCTTTCACATGAAAAGCTTAAATATTTAATATAGTATCAATGGTTTAAATTATCACGATGTTCAAGCTTATATATTTTCGTTTCTTAGGTATTTTATATTTCATTTGTGCCAGTGTTTCTCTTGGAATGGTATGATTGGAACTAAGAAGTTCCCATGTTTAATGATTTGATAGATTTTGTGCTGTTTAAGAGATTCAGGTTTTGTACAATACCTTATTCAAATATCATAATGCATATTTATTATATTCTATTAACATGTAAATGTATTTAATCAACATCTGCACGCTATACCTCTCTATCTAATCTGTGATATTGTTATTACTAAAGTTGTCGTATTACCTACATTTTGCTTGCATGTATGTAGTCAGGACTATTAAAGGTGACCCACACAAGGGATCTTTCTGATTTGGCGGACACCATTTTTTATTTAGTATTTATTTAGTGTGTTTTCTACCGAAACACTTTAAAACTTCGTATACTTGTATATTTTGTCTTATAGAACAGAGAAAAAAAATTTATATTCGAAGTTATTTCATGTTAAAAGTTGTCGTATTTCGGTAATTTCAACCAATCACTGACGTCTATTGAGGTGAAAACAATTACTGCTGTGGAATGTAAACAACACGTTCTAACGATGTAATGGGATCTTTTCCCTTGAATAAAATTAGTGCCGTTGTTTGTCAACAATAACTATCGGCGGTACTGTTATTTATGACATCGTTCGTGCGTTTGTACTGGTTTTAGCTTTAGGATGTTAGGGTTGCCAAATTTGGTGAAAATCTGTTCAATACACCGCCACAAATTTTTCACCAAATTTGGCAAAAATACTCATAACCCTAACTCTAAAACCCGAACCCTAACCCCCTAAAGATAAAATCAGTACAAACGCACGAACGATGTCATAAATAGCAGTACCGCCGATAGTTGTTGTTGACAAACAACGGCACTAATTTTATTCAAGGGAAAAGATCCCATTACACCGCTAGAACGTGTTGTTTACATTCCACAGCAGTAATTGTTTTCACCTCAATAGACGTCAGTGATTGGTTGAAATTACCGAAATACGACAATTTTAACACGAAATAACTTTAAAAAGATAAAATTTTCTCAATAACACTAAGAGTAAAAGATGTTTTATATGACACATTCTACCAGTGTCCTAAGTTTGAAAGTGTTTCGTTAAGAAAACAAGTGGCGCCCGCCAAATCAGAAAGATCCAGTGATTGGAATTAGGAAGATAATCCAGCCATAAAACCATGACAAAATAAAATTTACAAATGAGAAATAGCCCTTCTGACATGTCCAGGAAGGCAGTAGTTCCAAATAAGAACTGGCTTAGATAATTATGGCCCATCTAACCCTAAACGCATGTCATCTTGAAAAGTGGACTTAAAATGGTGATTTTCTCTCCAGTGTTGAACTGAATGAAGGCTTACATCACACTAATGAGCTACTGGAATAAGAATATTTTAAGTCGTGTGGAACCAGTCGTGACTATGTAGTTTTCAACCATGTGGTTTTGGTCTTGGGTTTTAGTCCTGCCACATGGCACCTTAGGCAGATGTCTTCCTATATAGCCCTTGGTTGACCAATAGCTTGTGAATGAATTTGGTAGGCAGAAGCCTGTCTTGTAGGTATGTATGTGTAAATATCTATCAATGTTTACATTTTATCCTTCACATTGAAAAGCACTGAGCTACAAACTGGTGTTTGTTGACGTTCGTTTTCAACAAAATCGTCTACCAGATGTGTATATTTAAAGAAGAATGAAAAGAAAAATCTCTTACTTGAAAAGTAAGCGAAGGTTAGTGACCAGAAAAAGTGAAGGGTTAATGACCAGACTGCTGTAAAACGATCCCTCAGTAATGTGTATTTATGTAATCCATGCTTGTCTGCTAAAACTAATGTGAAACGAGTGTGTGTGCATGCATGCATGCGTGTGTGTGTGTAGGTAAGGGAGATAACTAATATGAGCTAGTCAAAATTTTTGGAAACTAAAGATGCAAAAAGGTATGGATCCTGTATTTAAAGCTATATGTAGGTATGGTGGATCTCCATTGTTCAGTGATGAGGATCCAGGTGTTTGATTAAATGAATAACATGTGACTGAGTATTCTAACTCTCAAGCATAATCAATGTGACAGTGACAAGGCTGTAACTTCTGAATTACAGGGACAATCTCTACTACAGGCTTCTATACAGTTTCCATATAGTTTCACTAACTAGATGTGGGCCAACCAAGGCTAGAGAAATAACATTTTTCCAATATACCACAAATCGAATTGAACCTTGCAGTTATGACGTGAACTTCTTAACCAATTTGTCCATACTGCACTTATATTGTTCTCAATGCAAGATTCATATCCACTTGCCTCTTTATTTTCCAAAATTTTGGTTAGTCAGCATGAGCAATTATCTCTGTTTCTGTTGTGCTGTTTTAGAATCTGCCACATACAAAAACTATCTTCCTAGTTAGCCTTCCTTTGGTATTGCTGCACCTCTTATGTGTCCATAGCTTACACTGGGTACATTTTATAGAGTTTCTACCTATACCTTTTTTACCGATCGAGCAGGGCCATCTACCTGAAGGGGGTTTGTGGTTTGTCTACCTTTATACTTATTAGGACTTTGGTTTCAGCTAGGTTGACTCTAAGGCTCTTCGATTCTAATCCTTGCTTCCACACCCGAAACTTCTCCTCTAGTTCTGATAGTGACTTAGCAATTAGTGCAAGATCATCAGCATAGAGGAGCTCCCAGGGGCATCCTGTCTTGAATTCCTCTGTTATTGCCTGGAGGACTATGATAAATAGGAGGAGGCTGAGGACTGAACCTTGGTGGACCCCTACCTCTACCAGAATTCTTCACTGTACTCGCTGCCAACCCTCACCTTACTGACAGCGTCCCTGTACATGGCTCGCACAGCTCTCAGTAACCATTCATCTATCCCTAGTTTCCTCATTGACCACCAGATAAGGGATCGGAGGTCCCTGTCAAAGGCTTTCTCCATGTCAACGAAAGCCAGGTACAGAGGTTTATCTTTGGCTAGGTATTTCTCCTACAGCTGCCTTACCAGACATATAGCATCAGTAGTGCTTTTCCCTGGCACGAATTCAAACTGCATCTCATCTAAGCTGACTCTCTCCCTAATTAGTTTGGAGCCTGGTGTTGCCATCCGGTTTCACCAGTCCTCAGTCAAATCGTCCAACCCATGCTAGCATGGAAAGCGGACGTTAAACGATGTTGATGATGATGATGATGACCATCTCAGTGACCTTCATTACCTGGTCCAACAACTTGATAGCTCTGTAATTATTTGTGTCTAAAGCGTCACCTTTACCTCTATAGCAGTTGACTATGGTGCTGCTACACCAGTCATTGCGTATGACTCCTTCGTGTATCACCTGGTTAGCTATACGGGTGACTAGACTGTAGCTGACACTGCCAGAGATTTTGAGTATCTCTGCAGTGATTCCTGATGGGCCGGGAGCTTTCCCTGTCTTCATACTCTTGATTGCTTTATCTACCAAGGAACTGTCAATTAGGATAGCTGGTCCCTCTGTTGGGTCGACATTTAGCAGACTCTCTTTCTCCCATTCATTCTCTTTATTAAGCAACCTTTCATAGTGGCGTCTCCAAACCTCTCTCTTTGCGCCTCATTTAATGCAAGTGAACCATCATCCATGCGGACACATTTCTCTCCTATGACATCACTATTCTCTCTCACACACTGTCTTGCAACACAAAATACCTCAAGTCTTTGGTCCTCACGGCACAGAACATTGGCAAATTTTTTGTTATCTGCTTCCCCTCTGGCTAAATAAACCTCTCTCCTAGCTTCCCTTCTGGCAGTTTGATACAATTCCCTGCTACCACTGTTCTTCCAATCCTTCCAAGCCTGTTTCTTTTTTCTAATAGCCCTGTCAACCACGTTCCACCACCATGTTACTTTGGGTTGAGAGGGGACTTTGCACCATCCACAGATCTGGTCAGTGGCTCTCAGCAGGTTGTCCCGTAGAAACCTCTAGTTTTCTTCCACATCCCCTTCTATTTCATCAAAGGCTTTGAGTAGCTTCCAGACCCTTCTCCTCCAGGCTGGTATACTTCTGGGCATCTATTTAGTCCTGATCCCGAAGTTGCTAACTACTAATCTGTGTTGAGGGGTACATTCTTCGCCTGGGAAGGTTTTGGCATTTATAAGCCGTCCTCTTTCCCTTTTTCTTGCGAGGATGTAGTCAATTTGGCTAGTGTGTCTGCCAGAACGGTAGGTGACACGCAGGTTTCCTGATGTTGGTATTGCAAACTGTAAGATCATTTACATCACAGAACTCCAACAGTCTGATTCCCTCCTCATTTCGGGAACTAATGCCATATCCTACATGTACGCCATGAAAGCCCCCTGCATGTTGTCCAACATGTCCATTGAAATCGCCAGCCACAAAGAGAAGGTCCCTGTCATTTGTCAACGAGGTTGTCTGCAATAGGGTGTCATAAAATTAGTCTTTCTGCCCATCCAGTAGCCCCGGTTGAGGGGCATAGGCCGAGATAACGGTAGCCAACCTAGTGTGAAGCACTAATCTAATCTTAAGTACTCTGTCACATACTCTGACTACCTCGATTACCTTATCAACTCATTTCTCAGCAAGAAGTATACCCATGCCCCTGACCCCGTCAGTGTTCTTTGCCCAGAAAATCTTGTACCTGTGTTCTTTGCCTGTGAGGAACCTAGCGGAACCTCCTCTCCACGTTACTTCTTCGATGCAGCACAAATCTACATGTCTCCATTCAAGCATCCCAACAGTCTCACCAGACCTACCTTTCAGTGTGCTGGCATTGAGTGTGCCAACTCTGAGGGTGTGGGCGTGTGAGACCCTGGGATGAGGGACATCAGTGTCATGTACCTGAAAAGAAAGCTTGCATTTGGCAGAATTCATAAACAAGCAATAGCCTACAACCTACATACACTACACTATTTTTATGTGCTATATGATCGATAAACCCTGGGTAGGGGTGGAGATGGCATTAGGCCCTTAGAAGTGTTCGCAGGAGACAACCAAGGATGACAGAGAATAGGAACTTCCGGTACTGGTGGAGGGGAATGGAAGGGCAGGCGTACCGCAAGCCAGCAAGTTTGGGCGAGAGCATCTTCTGCACTTGTATACTATGGTAGACAAATTCTGAGAGAATGAATTAACAAAATGATAAAACTTGAATAAAATAAGATAAAATAAATTAAATGTGTCGATTAACAGATATACATGAACTTAAGACAAACAAGGAAGACAAATCTATTGGGCTATGTTTACATGATAAAAAAATAGATAGATAATAAAGAACGAATGGGGTGGGGGATAGGGTTATGATCTACAATATACATATATACGACGGGCTTCTTTCAGTTTCCGACTACCAAGTCCACTCACAGGTTTTTGCTCGGCCTGAGGCTATAGTAGAAGACACTTGCCCAAGATGACACGCAGTTGGACTGGACCCAGAACCATGTGGTTGGTAAGCAAGCTACTTACCACACAGCCACTCCTGTGCCAATAAATGCGCCCTTTTAAAGCCTAGCCAGGCTCATGGGCCCGGTTTCCCAGTTTCAATGGTGTATGCATTCCCCAGCTGGACGGGACGCCAGTCCATCGCAGTGTTACTCATTTTTGCCAGCTGAATGGACTTGAGCAACGTGAAATGAAGTGTTTTGCTCAAGAACACAACGCGTCGCCCAGTCCAGGAATCGAAACCACAATCTTACGATCATGGTGCTGACTAGTTTTTACTTGGATTATGTAATTTTGAAGATTGAATTAATAATCAATTAGGATAATACGTAAATACTGTCATTTTCAAAATATGCGCATAAACTGAAAGAAATAATACTTCTATTCATGTCATATTGCAATTATTACAATAAATTGTCACTAGACATGTTTCTTTTGAAAGAATGAAAGTATTTCATTACAAAGTATTGAAAGAAAGATATATTGATAGTGTTTACATTCTACATGTCTTTTATATCCTTGTATACAGAAGGTTGATGGCAGTAATTACATGTATTTGTCCATAAATTCAAAAGATCACTGCTGAGTTGGCTTCATGTTTTGTTAGGGTACATGAATTTTATTCGGTGCATTTTAGAGAGCAGTTATAATAAATCTGAAGAAACACCTTTTTCAATACATCATGCTGTTGAAGAAATGTTGGTACATATTATACACAGAAGGTACTTTTTTTCCAAGGTTTCAATGCCAAAAATAGAGATGAACACAGTATTCAAGTGTATATTATACACACACACACACATATATATAAATATATATATATATATATATATATATATATATATATATATATATATATCTTGTTTATCATTTGCTGTATTTTCTTCTGCATAATTTTTCCTAAGATTACATTTAGTGATTTATTAATCTGATGAAAAGCCAGTGTAGTATGCATTTTTTTTTTGTAGCCTTATAATAATAATAATGTTCTGTATTTATGTACATGCATGGGGATATTTTTGACTTTAGCAATAGTAAGTAACTCTTTTAACAAGTATTAGTAAATTTCCTGTGTAGCTTTAGTAAGAAGATAAACTATTTTTGTCTGTCTGTGAGCATATTGTGTATATAGATGTTATGTTTAATTTTGTACATAGTTGAAAACAATCTGTTTAACAAGTAGAGAATCTCTTAAATGATCTATACCTGTATTATTTAGAGGATGAAAGTTAGTTATTTTGGAATAAATTTTACACTTTCCAACTTGTCAGAAAAAAAAGGGCAAAATTGTAAAATTTTGACACAACCATGGGCAGAAGGACAAGTTTTTAAATAATATATTTTGGCATGTTTTGGTAGTTCACATTAAGTGATCTGGAAGACACTTGATACTTTATAACATAAACCTTGCACTTGTTTGTAGTTTGATTGTTACCTGTTTGGAGGGCAGTGGAATGGCAGATAAAATGCTTTGTGCTCTTAGGTTATCTTGTGAGTCCAGATCCTCCTACAGTTAGGTCCTTTTGGAGGCTATTAGTGCCAACCACATACTGGGATTTAATCAACTGTTCCTTCCCAAAAATCTATTGGTTTTATGCCTCTTAGAAATTCTTATTTATTATTAAATTGTATTCTATTGCCAGTCCTTCTCACTTTAGTCAGAAGAGGAAGGCTGACATATACCCAATTTAAACTGTCGTAAGTGATTGCGGACAGCTGTGTACAAGGAGGGGTTCCAGAGGATGATTGAGTAAACTGTTTAACCTGCTGAAGAATAACAGAAAGCTGTGAGAGATTCCATTGCTGGGGTTATGTGAAAGTGCAGAAGGACAGAGGCTGTTTATTCTCTCTCTCTCTCTCTCTCACATACACACACACACATGCTGACACCTGAATATTAGTGAATGTAAGTTTGTCTATGAAGCAGAAAGGCTTTTGTTGGATGCTGTCCAGGATGTGTTTCTTAAGTTCATAAGTTCGTTTTAGCCATCACAACGGAAGTCCTGATGTTTGATAGAGTAATCTGAAAGTTAAAGGGGTAAATTGAAATTTTCCATTGTAATGAAGTTAATTTTACCTAATCCATACAAATTCTTGATTATTTTAAAAATTAACTGAACATTGACAATGTTTTTCATTAGAAATATCATGAAAGTGTTAAGCTTTCTTCATTGTTATAAGTAAATGTGCATTTATCGACCCCTTGTATAGTCCCATCGAACACTTTGGAGGCCCCTGGTATATGCAATAAAACTAAATACAACTGGGCTCTATAAGTAAGGGACATAACTCTGGTGTATTGTATAAATTGAAATCTATTGGAACTGCTTTGTTACGTTTTGAAAATTTGGAAACAACTGTTTTGAAACTACATTGGAATAGAATTGGCATTCTTGGTCTGCAGATAAGGTATTGTCAAATATATAGAGTTACTATAAGGCAAATTAGCTAAGAGGGTCCTATACTAACTAGCTGGCCATGAGTTCAAATCTGCTGTAGAATTTTGATATGTCTCGCCTGAATGATATATCAAAGTGTACATGGGAGACTTATATTAACTGACCATGTATATTAGTCAGTATAAACTGTTGTGTATGGTCCGATATATGTAAAGATAGTGTAGTCTTATATATATATATACATACATACATACATACATACATACGAGCGAACACATCTTACAATGAAGTAGAGAAATTTGAAAAGACAACACGAAACCGGTTATTTCTCCAAATACAATGTTTATATACCCAAAAAATTTTATAACATTTTTCTGACATAATTTAAATATATACTTTAACCATGTAACACAAGCCTTCTGTAGTTGTTTCACTCTTATTATCTTATATATATATATATATATATATATATATATATATATATATATATATATATATATATATATATATATATATATATATATATATATATATATATATATATATATATATATATATATATATATATATGTATGTGTGTGTGTATATATGTATAAATATATATATGTATTATATATATATATATATATATATATATATATATTATTTTGTCTCTAATTTATATGTTAATGTTTGGCGTAACCACTGATGAGAACTTTGCCTTGCTAATTTTATTTGCTAACTAAGGTTTGAAACCTAAGGTCCAGCTGTAAAACATGGTAAATGTTTTTATTCTTCATTCCCTTCTTAACTGTGGTTTGGACTTTTTGACTGTTCCTTCTAGTATGTAAGGTGACCTGTTACGGCTCACCTCTTTTGTGTTTAATTGTACACTAATTTTTATATCAAATATATATAATAGATATGTATAATATATATATAATGTGTATATAAAATATGTATATAATATATATATAAAATGTATATAATATATATATATATATATATATATATATATAGCAATAAGAAAATGGAGGAGAATATGCGACACTGTCTGCAAGTCAATGGATACCATATATTCTCCATTTTCTTAATGCTATATAAATTTAGGGTAAAATAACCCCCTTTTACCTGCACCCACTTATTGCACTTGGTATAACACTAGTGTAACAATAATAGGGTACCCTCCCAGCAGTATATTAGATAGATACTATCCCTTAGTGGGTTGAAGCCTCAACCCCTAACTCTCTTGCTTTATATATATATATATATATATATATATATATATATATATATATATATATATATATATATATATGTATATATATTTATATATTTGGCTTCCGGCATGTAGTTTTAACCATATAGTGCCCATATAAGTTAGTAAATATATTAATGATTCACATAGTTAGACTTATACATGTAATATTGTATAAGGGTTTTTGTTTAATAAATTTGTAATAACTTATCTCTCATATATGTTATATTAAATAAATCCCCATAATGTTATAGAAGATTTTTTTTGATAAATTTGTAACAACTTATCTCTCATATGTATTATATTAAAATAATATCCCTTTTGTATATCACTTTAACCATAAATTCATATATATACATACATACATACATACATATATATATATATATATATATATATATATATATATATATATATATATATATATATATATATATATATGTATGTATGTGTATATGAATTCACCTACATTTTGTTTTATATATATATATATATATCCTGCAGGATTTCAGCTACCCCATGAAGAAAAATAATGGAGAAATATACATATCACATATCTAATTCATGATTCTTGAAATATTCAGTTGGTGTGTGTGCATGCACTTGGACCCTCTGCTCAGTTCCTTTCTCAAGATACACATCGTTCTTCACCTCCCCAACTGCAGTACCTCCATACCACTTTAGTTGTTATCCATCACTCATCCATTAACTCTGATCTCCACCCATTCCTTGATCAGCCTTACTTCCTAGTGTGCCACCAGATTACCTCTCCTTCCTCACTTAACAGACATCCCATCTTCCCCATACACCACACCTGTTTTTCTGTGCTTGCAGAGGTTGGATGAGGACGTATGTGAGGCAGAATTTTATAGCCACATGTCCCTCCTGTCAATAATTAGTAATAATTTTATTAATTTTTATAATGCTCCAACATTAACACTCAAACTTTTTGCTGTCCTCTTCATATTTTAAGATCAAATTTCTAATGTTACTATGTATCTTTTTCTCTTTGTCTCTTTGTGAATCCAAGAGTATAAGATATTTTGTAGATTCTCTTCTTGCATGAAATTCTCTTGATTTGTGTCAATGTTTAGGATGTTTTTCAATGTTAAAATGATTTTTAAAAAGATTACAGAAACCATGCCTGTAATTTACAGACAACTTGCCATTACCCTAACTTTAATAATATATTAATTGTAAGGGCGGCAAGCTGCCAGAAGCATTAGCATGCTGGGTGAAATACTTAGTGGTATTTCATTCTTAGTTCAAATTCTGCTGAGGTTGACTTTGCCTTTCATCCATTTCGAGTTGATTAAATAAATACCAGTTACACACTGGGGTCGGTGTAATCGACTTAATCCTTTTGTTTGTCCTCTATGTTTAGCCCCCTGTGGATAATAAAGAAATAAATATATTAATTGTAACAAAAATTATTTTAGAGAGAGAATATCATCAAATAAAAGAAAAAAAACCTATGACTTATTTTGATCATAGTGAGGAGTATTTGTTTTATAAAATAAATTTATATTGAGTCTTATTGAAGGAGATCTTATCTCATGGAACTGCAGAATTTTTTCACAGAAAACTGGTTCCTCAGAGTCTCTGAGAAATACTGTACATTACTTCAGATTCAGATTGGGCAGAAATCTTTATCTTAAATTCCAAAATTCCAAGGTTATCTGATGTTTCACTTGTGTGAAACACCAGATATCTTTGGAATTTTGCTTGCAATGAATTGGTACCCTATCCAAAGTGAGATTTATCTCTCATCTACATCAGCACCATGAAACTGAAGCTAATATTTGACCCCCTAAGGCTTGAAAAGTCTTTACATTTCTTTTTCTGTTCAGTGTTTGATTGAATTGATGAAATTGCAGATTACCAGTAATATACTGAGATCTTCAATGAACTGAGTTCTCTCCCTGTTAAATTTGCAGCTTTGTTTCTGTGTCAGAAATTCATCCCTATCACTTTTTTCTCTCTTACTTTTTCCCTTCATCTTAGTTTATTTCATAATTGTCTATAAATATTTCATATGATTTCACAGATCTCTTCATGGGGAAATTTGTAACTGTCTAGATTTGCAGTTGGTGACTCAATTTAGTTTGATAATGTAAGTATCTAAGTATGATTTACATGCAGAAAGTGTAATTACTCTTTAAAATATTTAAGTTGCAGTGTTTTTTTGCTAACATGGAAAACAAATGTTAAACAATGATGATGTTACCTTCTTATCCTTATTGTACAGACTTATACCATATTTATTCATTTATTTATGTTTTATATCATTTTAATTATTCTCATTATTTTTCAGATATTTATTCATCATGAGTGAAGCATGTGAGTTACCTCCTTCAAAGGGGTCTACCGTCCAAACAAAACCAGACAGTGTAATTGAGCAGATGTTAACCACTGTCCAGGATGGAGAACCTGAAGAAAAGCACTGCCTCAGTTATGAGTGTGATATCATATTGGAATGTAAAGTCTGTAGAAATTTGTTTCGTGTTATGCAAAGCTTCCTCAATCACAAAAAAGTCAACTGCCTTCAGTATCTCATTAGCTTTGATGTTCCTGTACCGACAAAAGAAAAAGAAATTGACAAAACTACCAGTGAAAATTCTAGACCAATCACTAAGGAAAAGTCTGATGAAATTCCTTCAACTAAAGAACCATCACCAGACAAGACAATATCCAAGACTGTTCCAAAATCAAAAGGTAAAGCAGAATCTTCTGAAACCAGTCAAGTAAAATCTTCTGAAACCAGTCAAGTAAAATCTTCTGAAACCAGTCAAGTAAAATCTTCTGAAACCAGTCAAGTAAAATCTTCTGAAACCAGTCAAGTAAAATCTTCTGAAACCAGTCAAGTAAAATCTTCTGCAGTGTCACCTAAAGAAGTAATACCTGTTGAAAATAACGATCCTATGAAACTGAGGAATTCCCGTAAAAGAGATGTACAGCAAAAGGAAAGTATTGTTTCAAAGAAAGACAACAAAGACATCGTTTCTCAAAAACAAGACAGTAGCCATAAAAAGGAGAGCAGTTCTCAAAAGAAAAATGTCAGTGTCCACAAGAAAGATAGTACCAGTGATAAAAGAGATAGTTCTACAACAAAACGCCAAAGTCTATCAGAACAGAAAGACACAACATCACAGAAAAGAAATAGCAGCAGTCATAGACGGGACAGCACTCCACAGAAAAGAGATAGTAGCAGCCATAGAAGAGAAAGTTCTTCTCACAGGAGAGATAGCTCTGCTCATAAAAGAGATAGCTCTGTTCATAAGAGAGATAGCTCATCTGAAAAGAGAGAGATAACTCATAGGAAAGATCTGTCTTCAGAAAAGCGAGAAACATCCCAACATCGAAGGGAAAGAAGGGAAAGTATTTCTGCAAAAGAAAAACAAAGTAGCTCTTCTGAGAAAAGTACTCCTCACAAAAGAGAACCTGAAAAACGGGGAAGTTTAACCACAAAGAAAGATAGTTCAGATAAAAAAAGGCATGCTCCTCCTAGAAAAGTAAATACTAATTTGAAAGATGGCCATGAAAAAATGGATGTTAGTAATAATGAAACTTCTGGTGGCATTGAAAAAATGGATGTCACTGTTGAAACAAGATCAGTTGTAGCAAAGAATCTAACTAACCAGAAAGGGAGTTCTCTTGGAAAAATGGAAATAGATGACAAGAATGAAGCTAGCACAGTGAAGCAAAAAGATACTCTTGTACAAAACAATGCAACTGTTCAGAAAAAAGATACAGTGGCTGAGAAAAATGTTTCCACCAAGAAAAATGATGTTGCTACTCAACAGAACAAAGATGGTGGTCAGGTAAAGGAAACAATATCTGAAAAAAGTGTTGCTGCTACCATTGAGAACAGGAACACTGTTTCTGATAAAACAGATACAACTTCTCAGAAAGATGCTGTTAATTTAAATAAAGAAAATAATGTTGCTAAGAATGAAGAGTCTCAAGAGAAAAGTGCCATTATTACTAGGAAAAAAGATTCTATACCTGAAAAAAAAGATTCTATACCTGAAAAAAAAGTTATGGCTACTGAGACAAAATCTCCCAGTTTTCATGAAAAACCTTTTGCGATTGGAAAAAAAGTTGTCATTGTTGAAAAGAAGACTGTTGCTACTGAGACAAAACAGACTTCAAATCAAGAAAAAGTGGTTGTTGCTGAGAAAAATGATAGCAGTGTTCAGAAGAAAGATATGGCAACAGAGACAAGATCTGTTCAAAAAAAAGAAAGTAATGTTGAGAAGAAAGACATGGCAACAGAGACAAAATCTGTTGAGAAGAAAGATAGCTGTGTTCAAAAGAAAGACATGGCAACAGAGACAAAATCAGTTGAGAAAAAAGATAGTGGTGTTGAGAAGAAAGACATGGCAACAGAGACAAAATCTGTTCAGAAAAAAGATAGTGGTGTTGAGAAAAAAGACATGGCAATAGGGACAAGATCTGTTGAGAAAAAAGACAGTAGTATTCAAAAGAAAGACATGGCAACAGAAACTAAATCTGTTGATAAAAAAGATAGCAGTGTTCTGAAGAAAGACATGGCAACAGAGACAAAGTCTGTTGAGAAGAAAGATAGCAGTGTTCAGAAGAAAGACATGGCAACAGAGACAAAGTCTGTTGAGAAGAAAGATAGCAGTGTTCAGAAGAAAGACATGGCCACTGAGACAAGATCTGTTGAGAAAAAGGATAGTGGCATTCAAAAGAAAGACATGGCAACAGAAACTAAATCTGTTGAGAGAAAACAAAGCAGTGTTCAAAAAAAAGACATGGCAACTGAAACAAAAGACAGTCACTTAATAATAGATGGTAAAAAAGTACTTCTTTTGACAAAAGAGACTGGTGCGCAAGGAAATAATGTTGTTGGGGAAAAGGAAGTATCTGCTGGAAAATCAAAAGAAAACAATGAGGTTCTTCCTAAAATATCTACCAACTCTGAAATGACAACTGAGCAAGTTGCAGCTGTAAACATTGCTTCTACTGCCAATCAGACAGAGCCAAGTGATAAAAAACTGGCTACAACTCAAAAAGAACTTGTTGAAAATAAAGATGCAGATAAGAAAATTGGATTGAATCAAGATTCAAATTCCAAAGTGCTTAATGAACCCCAAAATATTAGCATTCCAAACACATCGGAATTAAAGGATGTTAATGAAGACAATAAGAATGATGCTTCAGATAAGCTGAATCCTTTAATTGCTGGTGTTTTGGATGCTTATCAGCGCTTCAAGGATAAGACACAATCCCAACCAAAAGTAGAGGATCCAGCAAGCAAGGCAAATGAATTAGACATTATCCCAGATGCTAATGACAAAAATAACCGATCTGAAAAAAAAGCTGAAGAACCTAGTGCAACTGAGAAGGATGCTGCTGCCGATAAGTCAAAACCTTCTGGAGAGCTGGATCTGGACAATAAAGATCTGAATGATCCAGAGAGATATGAGTTAAGAAACAGATTGCGTTGTCCAGATTGTGGTCTCGAGCTGACCAATATGACTAAGCTTGCTAATCATATGTCCAAGCATTTGGCAGAATCAAAAGGACATTTTGTCTGCCCTATTTGCCAAAAGGAAACTCGCCTTGAATCATTTTCTGATCTTATTTTGCATTTAAGAGACCCACATTTCCTCAAAGATAAGCAGCTACTTCCTATGTGGAGGAATTTAATGAAGAATTGCTGGGTTGATGAACAAGATATGTCTGCTTCATTCCCTGTCATTGAAGCTGTCAAACGATCTGAGCGAAGCAATGAGGAAGCAGTGCCTGAAAAGAACTATAAATGTCCTTATTGCAGAAGGAAACCTAAGATTCTTCGATATTTTTCAGGCCTCATTGGCCATTTACGCTCAGCTCATGGCCTGAAACGTCATCAAATACAAAAGATACAAACAAAACTTCGCAAAACATCTGTGGTTGAAGTGGTGCACAAAAAAGAAATCGAGAGTACACGGCGCATGCTTTTTAAGTGCTCTTTCTGTTCTAAAACATTCAGAAAAAAGGCCACTATCAAACTTCATGTGAAGACATGTAAGAAACGAACTGTAGTTTCTGTAAAAGAAACTAAAAACAAAAAACCTCGAGGTAGACCAAAAACCTTCACCAAAATTGTGTCATATAAAAGTAAAAAAGATCACAATCTTGGAGAGCGTTCTAACATTGGTCCTATGGCAGCAAGTAATAGTGAGCTGTTGAGTGATAACAGACCAGTTCCTCTGACCACTCCTTCTTTGCATTCTAACTATATTGAATCACAGAGTGCTGCAAGCAGAGACATGGAACATTGCGTTGATGTTAATTTAATACAGCCTGTAAAGCTAGAAACTTTCTGGGTTTCAAAAACACCTGGAAAACCCTCTGAATGTGTTAAGTCAACTGTCACTAATTTAGAAAAACTGTGCCAGACACCAAGCAAAATTTTCAAATCAGAGCTTACAAAAATTGGTAATTTTCAGTGTTATTCTTGTAAAAGGTACTACTCAGTCCGGCAACATTTTGAACGGCATGTTCAGTTATGTACACAAAATCGTAAGATTGAAGAAATATCTGACTTTCAGGCTCTCCGTTGTCTGGAATGTAATCAATCATTTTCTTACTTACAACATCTTAAAAGACATGCAGCTAAGCATTTAGGCTTAGACCGATTTAGATGTAAGTTATGTAATTATTCAAGTTACTATTGGTCTGACACAAAATGTCATTTGACTTCTCACAAAGATATTGATTTTCGCTCTCCAGAATATTACATTGTTAGTGTGTCTTCATCTGAATATACCTCTCCTCAAGAAATGTCCAATTACTATGGATACCAGGGGAAAAAAATTGATCGTTCCCAGACAGTACTGAAGCGCCGTCATGAACCTAGCCAAACCAGCAGTGGTAGTGGTGTTGTTAAGACACTTGTTCTTACTGAACAAGATGGTATGCTTAAAGTTGTCAGTGATCCTAACCAAATTGCCAAGATGGTTGGCCAACAAGGCTCACCACCCTTGAAAAGGTTACGAATAGCCACCGACGTTACTCAATCTCCTGCAATTATGAAAGCTTTACCTGAAATACAAAAAGCAATTATGACACCTAGTTCTGAAAAAAGAGAATCTACATTACTGACAAAAAATCTTCCCTCCCCAACATTATCAGATCCAACTCCTTCTGCAGAGCAGTTTGAACCTGCAACTGATCCTGACAAACAGCACCAGTCCTGGGTTCGTAAACCTCTGAAGGACCCTGATGCTCAACCTTTCACTTGGGATGATGATGAAGAGGAAGAGACTATAATAGAGAGCACTCCAGTAAAAGCCAGTAATAATAGTAACACTACTAGTAGTACCTCTGATAGCAAAGATGATACCAATAAGTTGTTATCTACTGATAATTTGAAAAAATCCCCAAATTCTAACAACACTCCATCTGTTGACGAGACATTAAAAGCAGTTAGTACTATTGCTGTTACAGAGGAAAAACCCATACCTGACCAGTTTTCTGAACCACCGAAACTGAAGAAAGAAATTCCTGTGGAAACTGTTCGATGTACTGTTAGAGACATCAAGATGGAAGACAATCTTCAGATGCCAAGCATTTCAGGACCTGAAGTTGCTGTCAACTCATCTTCAGTTGCATCTGATACAGTGATGACTGTGATGTTTAATGAAAATAATGATATGATCCTTGTATCACCAAATCCTAGCAATTCTAATTCATCAAGCCAAGGATCCACTCCTCATAAAGAATTTTTCAGAGTTTCTCACCCAGTTTTGTCACAAGTGATTTCATCATCACAATCATCGTCATCACATTCATCTTATATTTCAACATCACATTCGAAGCCCACTGTGTCTTCAGTTATGTCGAAAACATCAACAAAGCCATTGAACAAGCCAAAAACCATGTGGGACATGCAGCATAAAAATGCACTCCGGCGCCTTCCCACACGGGGCTTGGTCTCCAATTCAACCTTATCATTTCCTTCAGCATCAAGGCGGGTAACTAAAGTGCCAGATCCTTTACCTACCCCAGTTACTGCTACCACATTTGTAAGTGTTACAACAGAATCCAATTCTACATCAGTGAACACATCAACAACTTCATCACAATCACAGTCAATACCAACTACAAAGTGAAATAAACAAAAGACATTTCTTAAGAAGTAAAAGAAGAAAATCTCAAAACATAGAGGAAAAATAAATCAAGCTGTTTATTAAAGTAACTCGAGTATGAAGGAGAAAAGACAATATTTTCTTTCTTTAAAATCTGATCACCAGCCATTAAAATGCTTTGTTTCCTTTAAACTGTTGTTGGTAAAATTCAGAACTAGATTGAAGTGTTGAATAATTATGTGTGTGAGTGTGTATAATATGATAGAAACATACATACGCACGGATTTATGTATATGTGTATGCATATATGTGTATATATATATATATATATATATATATACATATACACACACACACAGATATGCATATATGTGTATATATATATACACATATATATATATGTATACATATGCATATGTATGTATATATATATATATATATATATATATATATATATATATATATATACACATACATAGATGCACACATATTCAGATAATCACCCAGACATACATATAACAAATTTTTATATGAATAGTTATCACTCCATTAAGATTATAAATTAAAACATTCAGCAACAAGAGAAAGAAAAACAAAATACAATTCCTCAATAAAACTGTACTATAATATTCAATATCGGAAGAGGTTGAACAAAGTAAAAAAGACTTTATTTATCTGTCAAATTATGAGTAGTAGTAATCATCTGTTTGAAACATTTAAGCAGTGTCATTGGTTATTCATTTCTCATTTGGGGAAGAAAAAAAATCACTCACGCACATGCACACACAGACACACACATGCAATACATACAAGGGAAACAACAACAACATCCAAACAAACAAAAATGAAAGAGTTACTCTTAGTATTCATAAATGACAAATCTGAGAAGAAAGGGTTTTTGAAAGAAAATCAGAAAAGCGTAGCCTTAGTGATTCCTACATTACAGTAGCATTTTTTTTTTAATTGAAAATTATTCCACTCCTAAATATCATAGCATTTGTATACATATACATATATGTGTATGTATGTGTGTGTCTGTGTATACATGATACATTCACACGCACAAATAATGTGTATTAGTGTGTAAATATACAAATGCATTATATATATATATATATATATATATATATATATATATATATATATATATATATATATATATACATACATATAAAATGTATAGTGTTGGCTGTGTATGTGTGATGAAATGAGTGCATATTTACAAATAATATCTGTACATGACAAATAGATCACAATAATGCTAATAATAACAATTCATCTAATAACATACTTCATGTTTATTTAGGAGGGTCATAAGTGTATGCATGTAAAATATATATATATAAACATAATGTATGTGTATATTTTATTTATATGCACTTTAAGTCTGCAAATCGTTTTAACACAAAGGTTATATATAAATGATGATTTTCTTAAACCCAGTCTGTGTCCTCTTCATTCTTTTTTCTCAGTTACTATCTCTACCAACCAGTCTTTAGATAAAAGACTATGGGGATGTATATGTACTATAAATTTTCCTTGTGCTAAGCACCAGGAATTATTGTGTGTGTGTGCGTGTATATATATATATATATATATATATATATATAACACACGTGTGTATGTGTGTGAGGGTGTGCACTCTCCATTTGAAATACTGATTTTCTTAATAGCACATTTAGTAAACCATATAAAGTGGTTCATCTCTTTGAATGCTTGTTTGCTGGACCATTGTGGAAAAATTTCTATCATTTTGCAATTACAGTAATAAGAGAGTTGTGGTTGCTTTTCAGAGCTAAAATATATGTTTTATTTCTCTACTTCTGGTTTGTTTTCTTTTCTAATATATCTGTCTTAAAAATATTTATTGGATAATCTTGTCAGGGCAATCAAAATTATTTAACAAATTGCATCAAATGCATCTGAGGTTTTGTTTCTCCTTTTATACTATAGCAAGCCACAGCAAAATTTGATTTGATATACTACCAACATGTCATATTTAAGGATTATGACGTAAAAATTGGAAATTAGATTAGAAAAAATACTTACAAAAAAGGATTTGCTGAAATTATGCATTACTTCTGCCACACACTTACACATTAAGTTTCCAAACAATCTTCTAAAATATTTCTTTTTTATTTCTATTGAATAATTTAGTAGCTGTTTCTCTTTCTTGAGTAGAAGCTATTCAATGATCCTTTATTCATTATGATCTGATTTTATTAAGATAAATAGTTGTAGCGTATTACTCTAACTAGATTTGCAAAGATTTCATTTATTTAATTTCTTACTTCAAATTAGTATATAATATAATTCAGTCTTGGATTACGACTATGGATATAGATTTAAAAAATAAAGAATTCTATAGCTTAGCTTTGGTGGGTAGGGGTAGATGAAATCAATTGTTTTAACTTACTTCAGTTCATGATAGTGAGTATTCTGAAGGAGGACTTTTATGAATACATCTCAGATGTGAGAGCAATAGTCCAAGGTTATATTAAAAGTTACTCAAATATTTGTCATGTTTTTGTCTCAACAAAGAACAGATCATCCAAGGACTCTATTGCTATTAAAAAAAATATTGAAATATTTGATAAATGTTCAGATAATCTCCTGACATGGAAAATTGGTTTGGTAATTTGGCCTGCCACTCTGATTGGTTGTGTATTCAAATCCATTGCAGGTATTCTATTAGCTATTGGAGAAGACTACTTCATTCCATGTGCCTCAGTTCACCTAGTTGTTGGGAGAAATTATAAGAACATCTAAGAAAGTTTCCTGTGACATTTTGTCCAGGGGAAGATTTGTTTTTCTTTTCACTTAATGCTACAAAAACTGATGTTAAGTAGCAGCATATAAATTCCTGGAGTTTATGAATGGATTAACTATTTTAACATTACTTATTATAACAAATATGTATTTCTTTAAATGTAAACATATTTAATGAATTTGAAATACTACAACATTATAAGAATTGTTTAACTTTGACAAAAGGGCATTAAGGGAAACATTAGTACAGCTATCTTTGTTACCTTTAAAATATATACTTATAGTGCTGGCAAAGATAAATTAAATGAATATTTTTTCATTGTGAAAAGGAATATCAGAGGTTATTTCCTTTCTTAGTTTTTGTTAGTGTAAATTACAAGCAACTACAAAGAGTCTCTTGAATGTATTTATTAGATAGTTAACCATTCTCCTGATTTGTTTCTTTCAACAGCAAATGAAGAGTTAGGATTATAAATGACTGTGTGAAAGTTGAGTTGAGCCACGAATACATCAATACATTTAACAGAGTGCCTTATGTTTACTTTTGTGCTTGCATATTTGTTTATATGATTACGTGCATGTGTGTGTTGTATCTGAATTTTCAGAACTAAACATAGTATTTGGGAAATAAATATGTCATGTTTGTTTTAAAATCATTTCCTTAGATAAACTAATTTGCTTACAAGAAAATATCTCTTTTGTGTAAATCTTGATACTTCAAAATTTCCTGTGACAGAGATTTGCAAATGAATTTGCCACCTTTTCACATGTGGCAAAAAATACCCTACAAACTGAATTATGCCTTATATGTCATTAGCTTATATCTTGTGTGTTCACTGAGAATAAGATCTCATAAATTATTGAATCACTGAGTTTTCCTACTACAGAATTGATGAATGTTTTTTTTTTTTCCTCCTTATTGCTTGTTTAAATATGTTAAATATTTTCGTATCTTAATTACATACTTATTAAATCTGAAGCTTGATAGTGTCACTGGTGGTGAAACTTGCAGTCCAGATGCCAAGCTCTGCAACCAACCAAACGTTTGCAATTGTTATCAAGCTACTCTTTTATAGAGTGTTTGGCAATCAATTACTAGTTAACAGTTAATATTTGTTTCAAACATATAAAAATATATATATATATACATAATAATCTATATTTTTATTGATTAATCGAAAGTACTTTGCTAGAGATGGAATTATGTGATGAAAAAAAAAAATGGGTGGGTTTGTTTTCTTTTATTTTTCAATTTTTTTTTTGTCATAATGTTATTTTAGTCTCCTTTTACAGCTTCCCTCTTCTATGTAAGGCCACTTCCGTTCTTTATGTTAAATGTTAAAATATCCAGTTATTCATTTTGCTTTTGTGATGTATAGTTTTGCATTTGAGATGAACATTACATCAACATTAGATGAATGTTACCTGTTGTTGTGTGCCTCAGAAATGTAACAGAAAAGTAACGTTTTGTGGACTTAAATGTTAACATTCTGTAAAATATTTTTAACCAAAACTATCATCATCATTGTTATTTTTTATTTTTATTTATTTTAATTTTTTTTGATATTGCATTTACACTAGATTTTAGAAAGTAACTTAGATTGGATCATTGATACTGAGCTTCTGCTTTGTGGTTATTTCTTATGAAACAGATAATGCAAATCCAGAAGTATTGATCTTCTGTAATAAAACAAGTAACTTAGCATTGGATTGACCAAAACCTTGTGTAGTTGATGGAAACTGTGTGGAAGCTCATTGGAGAGACTGTTCCTGTTCTTAAATGGCACACTTAATCAGCCATCTAAGATTAAGTGTGCCAATTTTATACCCTCACCTGGCTATTGGGTGACTCAGTTGAATCCATTCCATTTCATGCATTCAGGCCAGGTTTTCTATCTGAGGATAACATCCTGCTACCAGTCTCAGAGACCCCTGCAAAAGTACATGAGCACTATCCTCCCTCCTCTCAATAAGCCATGTACAAATACTTTAATGAAACCCTTATATAGTTTTTCATAACATCAACATTGTTCTGTACTGAACACATTAAATAAAATCATTCAAACAATTGATTTTTTTCTTCCCTCATCTCCATCATTTGGAAAGGGTAAACTGTACAGACTATCATTTGTTGTAATCATGTGATGGTATTAAAAAAATTCCATCAAATTATTTATAAAATCATATATATATATATTATTATATTATATATGTGTTTATTATGTGTATATAAATATATGTATGCCTATAAA
>NC_142929.1:116142353-116239853 GCF_046866305.1 Octopus bimaculoides
ATATATGTGTATATCCATATATATGTATAGATATGTATATCTCTGTGTGTATATTTGTGTGTATATATATATATATATGTGTGTGTATCTATGTATTTATATACGTGTATATGTATGTATGCATATATGTATTCATGTGTGTATACATATATTACATATATATATGTATATATGTGTGTATATATATATATAGATAGATATATAATACCTATGTATATAAGGGAAATATGTAGAGAATCCTTTATTGTTTTTGAGAGAAATTCAAGATACTGAAAATGACATTGAAGATTGCCAACATAATATCATTAGAAATGGTTGCTAGTATAAAACAACCTTTATGCTCTCTACTTACTCCGCTGTGTCTACAATATGAGAAATACTTATATATAAACAGCAGTCTGTATACATTGTTACATTTCTATATCACTCAGTATTTCACATAAAATTTCTTAGTTTTATTTTTTTTTTTTTTGACATCTTCATTATCACAATAAAACTTTGTTTCAAACTTATGATAATTTAATATCAGTGTTTTTATTTGTAATTTATTTAAAAAAAAATTTTTTTTACTTTGTCAGTGTACTGAAAACATTGCATTTATATATCTGTTACTAGTAATTATTACTACTATTACTTTATTTACATTTGATGGATATTTGTCCTCATCTTGTTTGTTGTTAACACGACATTTTGACTGATATACTCTCCAGCCTCCATCAGGTGTGTTGGAGGAAATTTCGAACCTGGGTTCTCATTCCTAAGGTATTTTTTGATGATATTATTAGTTAGGTCACTGCCTGGAATTGAACTCGAAATCTTGGGGTTATTAGCCGATGCCCTTAACCACTACACCATATGCCTGTGTGCAATTATGGAGTGAATTTTAGGGCTTATAAATCTAATATTCTCCTATCTTTCCTTAATACCAGTTCCGAATGCTGTTCATATCTGCACTCGGTCTGCGTAGGAGGTTGTTGTGTCCTAGCATATATGTGCTGCTTCTTATAGTTTTTGTTTTTTCCAGTGGTATTCTTTGTCTATTATTTTAACTTCATCCCACAGTGGGAGGTTGTCTCCATTTTTCCATACATGATCATCTATACCCGATTTATCAATATCTCCTCATGTCACAGCTTTGCGATGTTCGTCTACCCTTATTCTGAGGGGGCAGCATGTTTCACCTTTGTATAACCTACCACAGCTGCATGGGATGGAGTACACGCAGTCTTGGGTCATATTCTCTTCTGTTGGTGGTTTTACTTGAAGGAGATATTTGCGAAGTGTTGTATTACTCTTGAATACTGTCCTGATGTCATATGGGTCACATATCTTTTGTATCTTTTCGGAGAGGCTTTTCACATAGAGTAGACAGACTGTGAACAGTTTATTGGCTTCATCCTCTCTTTTCTTCATAATTGGAGTGGATAGTATGTTTTGCGGGTAGTTGTTACCTAGCTTGATCATTTCTTCGTGGTAGGTATCACAATCACTACTTATATTCTTTGCTCGATGTTTTAGGCAGCGAGCAATCCCTCTCTTTACACTGTATGGATGGTGGGAATTGAAGTTGAGGTATCATCCAGTGAAGGTCAGCTTGTGGTATACAGATGTCCTGAATCCATACTTGGTGCATGTTATTAATTCGTCCAGGAATGCTAGCTGATTGTCTTTTTCCTTTTCCATTGTGAACTGTATGGATGGCTTTATTGAGTTCACATGATCTAACAGCATTTGGACATCTTCCTGATGGGGCCAGAGCATGAAGGTGTCATCAACATATCGCAGCCATAGTGTTGGTTTTAGTGATGTTGATCCTAAAGCCAAATTCTCAAAGTATTCCATGTATATATTGGCTATTATCAGTGATAATGGCGAACCCATAGCTAAACCTTCTTGTCGATATATATCAGTGACCATACTGAAGTAAGTAGTTTCTACACAGAAGGTCAACATTTCCATCAGGTTTCTTATTGGTATACTAGTGCATTCTTTTAGATGGGTGTCTGTCACTAGTTTTTCCTGAATCACCGATAGTGCTTCACCAGTTGGGACTTTGGTGAACAGACTTATCACATCTAAACTCCAAGATTGGGGCACCAGTTATGCTGCTTCGAAACCTCAATGTACCAAAGCTTTGCAACGGCACACAACTTATAATAAAGATGATGATGCTAACAGTCTTGGAGACAACAATTTTGACTGGTAAAGCAAGCAGTGAGCCTGTATTCATTCCTAGAATTCCACTTATTCCTTTGGATATGTCTTTCCAGTACAAGCGCCTGCAATTCCCGTTGAAAGTGAGCTTTGCAATGAGCTTTAACAAAGTCCAGGAGCAGTCCTTGAACATGGTCGGTCTGAACCTTGCAGAACCAGTTTTCTCCCATGGTCAACTTGAACTCCTATGTTCTATATACTCTGGGAATGCCTTAAAGCCCTTTTCGAGGCTACTTTTGACTTCACAATTTGGGTATTTATGACTTATTGGGAATTCCTAAAAACAAGATCCTGTGTAAGACAGTTCTGTATTCTCTGTAAAAGCACAAAAACCGTTTTAAGAGCTACATACTTTGTGTTGTTGTTATTGGATTAGCGAAACAATTATGAGAACAGAACTAAGGGATAAGCCCTGCTTTTCCGGGAATTACCAGATATGTCAACTAGTTACTAATAGTAATAACTGTTTATCATTTTGACATAATTCCATATATTTTGGTGAGAGGAATAGTTAATTGACCTGTTAGCATTTAAACTGGCCAAAATATTCTACCTGTTTTATGTTCAAATTGGACAAATCTGGTCTCTCACATCTACCTTACAATGTCATTCTAAAAGTAAACAACCACATCATTGAAATCTCAAAGCTATGAGATTAATTAAAAATGATTTGAATGTATAAGCATTATATTTAACAAATTATTCTGAATGCAAAAGGGTTAAATCAACTATGAGATGATAAGAACAAAGTTTGATTTGGGTGAAATTTGAACTTTGATTGTAAGAGGACATACTAAGTGCTGGAAGTAATTTTTGTCTGGTTGTCTACTGATTCTGCCATTCACTTACTACTTTTTAATAAGTTTTTGACACAAGATTCGTGACCACATGTTGGGAGATGTGATGGTGATAATGTTGGTGTAATCAATTAAATAGACCACAGTATTTTGCTGTTAATTATTTTATCAAACCTGGAAGGATGAAAGAGAAAGCCTGCAATGGTAAGGGATATAACTTAAGACCACGCAAATATTTTGTCTAGCTCTGCTGTTTTTGTCAATTACTATTCTCTACTTGTATGAGCCAGCAAAAGAAACTTCTTCATGATCTTTTAACCTACAATAAAAAAAAAAGCAGTCATATTTCCTGTAACCCACATCATCTCCCCTTATAAAAAGAAGGACACAGTAAATAAAGTACTCTTATATACTGTTCTGGAGCAAAACAATAACTAATAACGATTTTTTATTTTGGCACAACGTTAACAGGTTTTGGTGGTGGTGGTGATGGGGGTCTAGTCAATTGCATTGACTCCAGTACTTGATTGGTACTTATTTTATTGACCCTGAAATGGTGAAAGGCAAATTTGACTTTGGCAGAATTTGAACTCAGAACATAAAGATGGACAAAATGTTACTAAGCATTTTGCCCAGTGTGTTAACAGTTCTGCCAGCTCACCACCTTCATAATAACTAATAATTTCTTATACAAGCACAAGGCCAAAAATTTGAGGGGAGGTAACCATTGGTTAACTCAGTTCCTGCACATAACTGGTACTTTATTTTATGAAACTCAGATGGACAAAAGGCAGAAGTTGACTATGGCAAGATTTGAGCAAATATCAGAAGACATTTTTATCAGATGCTCTACCGATTCTGCTATCCAAACTATTAAGAAGCATAGAGTTATTTAAGTCAACTGATCAAATCAACCCTATGATTAACTTTCTATTTATGACCATCTTGGGTTTTTTTTAGGTATTGTATATCTTGGACTACACTACCTATTGTTACATTTTTATGGGAGTAGGGTATAATTTGAGGAAAATTTAGCTGTTTCTGCTAGCAAGCCAAGCAACCACAGAGTGTTCCTTCATTAGTTTTTATTTATTTTGTCATAAGGGCAGAGTTGTACTTATGACATTTTACAGGTCTTCTGAGATGGGGTAGGAGAAAGGTATCCTCAAACCAAAGGCCTGGCTTGAAATCTTTCTACAGAGTGGACCCTGTTAAAGGTGCTGAAATAAACATTAGCAAAACACCTCTGATAATTCACTGCCATTAGTGAAAAGAGTAGTAATAATATTGCATGAGTTTAAAAAAACACTGGAGGTTCACCTGATTATTTATCCTTCCATTGGCAGCAGAGTAATAATCATCATCATCATTAATTTCTTGATGAGAGAGAGCTTTTGTGTAGTCACTTCACATGCTTGCATTAGAGTGTAAATCTCTTTCAAATTATACATCCTTCTATTTTTGAAAAAGGAAGGATACATTGGATCATGTGATCTTTCATAAACTATCTCTGAAAACAAGCTAGGATAGTCATGGCTGAAATGTCTTTGACTATATGTTTGTTCTGTCAGTGCTGACCTGGGTCTAACAATATGGTTATATGAAATACAGAAATTATTATTATTATTATTTCCGAAAGACTTTCCGGTTGGGAACTATCATGGATAATTTCCAGATGTCCTTGGCCTGGCAGTGCTATTGGGGGCAGGGGCGCTACTGGTTCGAAATAAACTCTACAGGCATGGATGTCTGTAAGACGAGCTTGTCCAAGGTGCGCACAGAGTGATGAAACCATTCTGCACACCTTTGTTCAGTGTCTGGGCATTTCTGACTTGTAGGATTATATCGAACAGCTGCTGTTATGTGTGGGATGGATCCATCTGTTGGCCAAGTCTGTAGTGATGATCGCACCACTACCCTCCTTCAATTGGTCAGGCAAGGCATTTTCCCTTTGCCTGGTAGCTGTGGTGAAAGAGGTTGTTTGGTGGACAAGGCTGAAAGGCATGAAGACAGATAGATTCCTCTTTGGTAGAGCTCTCATTGACTTCAAGTTTCACTTGAAAAGGAAATTGAGAGTGGAGAGGGAAGTGATGTCCTTGAGTGAGTTTATTGAAAGGTGGGTGAAAGTTGTGAAAATGGTAAGAATGGATGGTACCTCTCTAAGTGTAGACCTGTGAGTTGGAGAGAAGGAACTGGAGAGGGCACTTGCTCATGGGGTTTCAGGGAAATCTCGGACAGTGGGGTTCCTTGATTATCCCTAAAGGCTTCCTGTATCAGGAGGGCCATCTCTATCATCTTCTATGCCACTTTTTTTTTGTTATCCTTTGTATGCTGTGCACATGTCCCTTTTTCAGTGTATACCATGTATACTTTCTTTCTTTCATTTTTTTTTTATCATTTCATTATATGTAAACCCCTACCTTTTATGTCTGTCTTTGTATTGTCCCCCTCATCCTTCACCCCTGTGGCAAATATATGATATCATTATTATTATTATTATTATTAAGGTGGTGAGCTGGCAGAATCACTAGCACAGTTGACAAAATGCTTTGTGGAATTTTGTCCATCTACATTCTGAGTTAAAATTTCGCTGAGGTCAATTTTGGCTTTCATCCTTTTGGGGTCAATAAAATAAGTACTAGTCAAGCACTGGATTCAATGTAGTTGACTAGCCGACTTCCTCCAAATTTCTGACCTTATGTTTACAGTAGAAAGGATTATTATTATTATTATTATTATTATTATTATTATCATTATTAAAGGCTGGCAGAATTGTTAGCATGCCAGGCAAAATGATTATTGGCTTTTCATCCATCTTTATATTCCAAGTTCAAAATCTGCTGAAGCTGTCTTGGCTCTATTTGAAGATTAACTGCCACCATCATCACTCTCCACCAAATGTAAGGACTTGTACTTATGTGAAAATCACTGTTTCAGGAAATGATTCTAATAAATCTACTGTTGGCTTGCTTTAATCCAGGCAGATAATGTCCACTGATACCAATGTATTAAAGGTACTACTAGGGAAATAAAGTTTTGTGCTAAGAAGATTATTTCCTAGATGTAGAAGGAACATAAATTAGTATCATACTCTGAGTATATATAACTCACCAAGACTGCCTAGACTTTGCTATACAATTTTTTAAATATAAGTTCTGGTCATATGAGAAAGTCAATTCAATATTTCTTTCTTGCAAGTTTCCTACCGTATGACAATAGAAGAAATACAAGATTATAATTTTTCTCACTATTGACCTCAATTTCATAGGCGAGCTATTTAAAAATATTTACTAATACTACATTCTGATTGACTTCATTTTTGACCCTTATGAGCTGCCGTATTTCTGGATGTGTACAAAGTACTGAACTGGATTAGAAGTAAAAATATTTATTTCTAAACTTAGAGAATATAACATCTCCTATTACTCCGAGTTTAGAAGTATTCTACAGGTTTGGCATTCAGGAGAGAGTAGTGCAGTGTCTAGGAGGAGAAATAGTAGATAGAATAAGTGAGCCTAACTTAAAAGGGTAGCGGCCATAGTTGTAGCTATGGAAGAGACAGGGAGAAAAGACAGTGCATTGATGAGTGAAGCTTTGTCAATCAGTCAGTTGAATTACATTCTTTTGGATGGAGTCTTGGATGATAGTATGTATTATCTGCTCCATCCTACATATCTAAGCAGCTCTTAAACGCTGGTCTTATATGAACTTTGTAATGATTCACCTGATTAGGATTGAAGTATTTCATTTTGTTAATGAGAAACCAAGTCCTTACAATGCAACCGTACCATATTATGCACTTTTATGAAAGTAGAATAATCAAATGGTGAGGAATTTCACTCTGCTATAATGAGGTTTTTGATTTGATCCATTTGTATATCTTCATCTTTTACCAAGTCTGCTGATTGAGCCAAGCTTTATGAGTGAAACTGAGGAGACAAAAGCTGTCTGGATGCCTGTGTGATGGATTGTACTTGTAATTTAAAATGTCTAGCCTTATCACATTGACTCTAAGAATTGTACTTGGGGTTTAGGTGCCTCTACCCTTAACGTACATGATAATTAAAAAATTGCATACTCATTGCTGAAACTGCCAAAGGTCCATTTTACTTTACACTTTACATAAGACATTTGTAGCAATTTTGAGAGTTTTTTTGAATTAGCTAATTTATTAACTTTTTAGTATGCTGCTTCATGTTTGAACATGTTACATTGCCTCTCCCCTCCCCACTCATTAAAATGATATTTGAAAACTGAAATTATATATGTATGTTTGTGTGTGTGTGTGTTATATATAAGTGTTTGTAATTAATTTTTTATAAAACCAAAACATTGCAAGTTATAAGAAATAATACAAATCAATGATTTGTACATTTATCTTGTATTTCAATATTTCCTGGTTAGGATTCCTTCTTCAGGAAATCTTTGGAGAAATGATGTTGTGGGATGACTTCTCTGTTCTGTAGTGTGCATGTGTATGAAGGGTTGTTTTGTGTTGCGACAGTAGCCAATCAGCTGTGTGCAGTTTAGTTCTGTTATTAACATATGGGTTGGTTTTGCTAATTAAGATAGCTTCTTTTATTCTCAAGTTCCCACTGTTTCGTTCTGTAGCTTCATTGGAAACCTGGATTGTTTTAGTGTGTTTGATGACAGAAGCATTAACATAGAGGTTTTCTTTAACCCATATGTCTAATGGCACTTCCAATGTAGAAGTTATTACATTTGTTACATGTGATTTTATACACCATGCAGGACTGCAGACATATATTTTCATTATTGATTGGAATGAGAAATGTACATATGTCATTGTTTTGTCTTGGCCTATTTTTAGTTAAGACCCTCCCGAGGAAGGGTTCAAAGTGTACTAGTCATATATTCACTCCCTCAACAGATTGCAACATTTACTTTTTCGCTAAAATGTAGCAGTTTTAAAAGACACGCCATCTTCGGATGTGTGGGTTTTGTGAAAGAGTATGGAAAGCCATTCTCCCTTAGGATTTTCTGGAAATGTGTGGTGTTGGTCACTCTGTCTCCTGCTTTGTTGCATTTACTGCTTATCCTAACATGTAGATCATTTTAGCTCTGATGAGCAAGGATAAATTACAATGCACAAATGGGCCCTTAGGTCACTTTGTAATCCCTGTTGATTAAAAATTACACACACACACACTTATATTTTTGGTTCTATTTATACTGTTTGTACCACCAAACACACACACACACACACACATACTTATGTTTTGGCTCTATTTATACAATTTGTACCACCAAATACACACACATATTCGCACGCTCACACACACAGACACTTACATATAAGGGTTGTATCAAAAGTAATGAAAAAGTAGATTAAAAAAAAAAAATTAACTGACACAGGCATTCAAATTGCACATGCTGGTATAGTAACTCTTTCTCCATGAGAGGTACTACTCAAGTCTCCTTCACAAGCATCTTTGATCACAACTTTCAAATCCTTTTCGAAAAATTCAGATGTACACTGTTGTACCCACTTCTTCCCTGCCACCTTCACTTTATGTGTGTCATCAGATCGTCATCGTTGAAGATGGTCCTTCATTGAATAGAACACGTGGAAATTGGAGGACATCAAATAGAAGACCACTGACCTGCCCAATTCGCAGATTGCCTGATTTGTTGTCAAAGATGTGTGTGATCACGCAGTCTTGTAGTAAATGTAAGCCTATAAGCATTATAAACTTTTCAACAACTACAAACGTCAAGGTTAGTTACTCCTGCTTAGAAACATCAGTTCTAACATCATACGCTACAATAAACATAAACACACAACACAGCCTCTTATACAAATTTGAACCTGCATCTTTCGAAATTCTACCAACTATCCAGTGGGAAGCTCCTGCCTCTCAAGGGCTGTGGTCTCTGGAGTCACCCTCACACAATCTGATGACATTACAAGACAATACGTGGGCACAGCATTCATTACCTTCAAGGGAAAATATACATATCATCTGCACTCTTTTGGATGCAAGGATAGGATAAAGTCAACCTCCCTGTCCTATTTTATCCGAAAACTCCATGACCACCGGAACAACTTCCCCAACATCGAATGGAGTATCATTTACAGGATCACTCCATACTCATGTCGAGTTCGTTGTTGTCAGCTCTACCTCCTTGAGAGATTATACATAATCCACCACCCTGCAGTATTCATCAACAAGAAAAAGGGACTATCTTGTTGACATGAAAGATAAAGAACTTCAAACCACAGGCCCCTGACAATCCAGATGTACCACCTTAGGCTTGCCTGCTCCATACTGAAGAGCACAGCACTTAACTTCTGGTGTCTGTATAGACTACAGCCATACTAACAGTCCAACTTAGCACCACCATATCTGGTTACTCCCAAGGAGATGCTGTTACCACCATAGTGTTAGTAGTCCTCCACTAACCTACAACAACATCCTATCCTGCCATGTGTAGCAGCAAATACAACGATTAGATGTTTGCTTAATAAACAATATTGCAGCTTCCAGGCTTAGTGACGACAGCTACCTATCAACACCCTGTTCAACCATATTGATATGAGAACAAAGATAAGAACTGATGTTGCTTCGGAACCAATAACACCACTTGATCTGAGTTGATTATTAGAAGTCTAACATAAAGAAACTATCTCGAATTTGTCTCATTTTCTGTTACTTTATCTCTAACTGCCTGACGAGCTAGGTTTGTTCTATAAGTCCACAAAACTTTAAGGTGCATAGAGTCAAGTCAAACTGTTATTAAATAATACAGAGAGGGAAATACCCCAGGAGAGCACTCTACTAAATGCAACTATAGCTAGGCCTAGCATTTGTAATATAGTGAGTTGAAAATCTTCGATTAACTGGGATGGAAACTCTACTCTCGCACAGGAGTAGTTAATCTCAAGAAATAAGCAAGGGAGATAACTCCAATAAAATTAATTGAAATCTTTGGAAAATATAGAAAATGCAGAATAAGTGTAGATTTAGCCTTTAAGCTTTCAACTGGTTGAAAGGAGTTATCTCCCTCGTCTGTTGTTTTTAGATTTTAAACCTTAAAGATTTTGCTTGCTACTTCTTTGGATAATATCAGTTAATCGAAGTTTTTCATCTCACTATATTATATATGTGAGACTAACTCGTATGTGTATTTAGTATGCATACCACTCTGTTGAAGTATTTTGTTTCGGTCATATCGTTGACATTCATAATCAGCACCATTACACTCCATCATACAGAAGCACACACATACGACCACGTATGCATGCACACACACACACACACACACACACACACACACACACACACACACACACACACACACACACACACACATCGTTGTATGCTACCTCATCATAAAACCTTGTTATAACGAAGTCTAGTATCACAATTTAACAGCCAAAGTCCCCATGAGGAGTTGTTCCATTTCTTTATAAAAGCGTAGAAAAGTAAGTAATCAGTTAGTCACATATGGCTTTCTTTTGCTTTCGGGAGTGCTTGATCGTGCTGCGTCGTATCACTTGTTAGAGCCTACTTCTGATAATAAATGACAAAAATTAATTCTGCAATCCTGTTAGCTTATCATGTCACATAAGCATAAAACAATATTATTAGATAACAAAAGAATTAAATAGAGAATAAGATGTGGGATCATTAGGACTTCCACTGTCAACTTGAAAAGCCATACGTAATAGATTAATCTGACAACAAAGTTATGATGCAAATTACGAGCAAAACGCTTGTAACTAGCACGGATACGTAGTATAATCATGAAAAATATAGAAAAAATGTTAATTGTTCGGGTAGATGATATGTCATAGCACCGATCGCCACTCTCCAAAGCCATAATACAGCAAAAGGCAATGAAACAAAAAGAAGCTGAAGATGTCACATTTATTGCTTTTTGTAGACCAGTCTAATTTCCGTAGCGTTTGGAAAACAAGAGAATCAGTTTAGCGCTGACAGCCAGAACGCGCGAATGAATACAAACTTCCCCATGTGTATTGCTCTTACGAAAAGGCCTTCGATAATGTCGAGATGAATTGCAGTGTTGAAGTCTCTAGAAATGCAAAGTATCGAGGCGCAATACATCAAACTGCAAAATACATATCGCTCTGCTATCACCACCAGTTCTAACTGTGAAGGATGTCACGTAAGGAGTTCCCATCTCTCCAAAACATTTACCGCATGTCTAGAAATGGTCATCAAAGACATTGACTGGACAGGTGGTATGAACATCAATGGCAAGCAACATCTCTGATTTGCAGATGACATTGTACTCATTGATGAAACTACAGATCGGCTGCAGACCATATTAACAGAGCTGAGCACTTAGAGCTTAGTAGTAGGTTTAGTATGAACCGCATGGAAACAAAATATATGCGGTTGGAAGATGCAAGGTCGAATAGAGGTGGGAAGCGATTAAATCGAGGAGTATATCTACTTAGGGCACAAAGTGAATATGAGTTGAGATATGGATGCTGAAATCTCAAAGAGAAAAAGAGTAGGATGGAAGACATTTAACTTAACAAATGATGTACTTCAAATAAAACTAAACTGGTATACGTGCCAGACTTTTCAATAACATCGTCTTACCTGCGCTGTTATATGCAAGTGGGCTACTACGAAGAGGATAGAACATCGATTGGCTATGAGGCAAAGGATCATGGGAAGATCCATGCTATGAATATCATTACGAGAGAATATTCAAACCGACGAAAGAACATCGATTGGCTACGACATAAAGGTTCATGGGAAGATCCATGTTCGGAATATCATTAAGGGAGCATATTCAGAGTTGAGTGAACGATTTGATTGCAGAGTACCGAAATCACAAGTTCTGCTGGGCCAGACATGTTGCAAGGTTCATAGACAACAGCTGGATCCGTGCAGTTGCCAAGTGGTATCCAAGAGATCAGAAAAGACCACTTGGAATGTCCTCCACGACGACGGGAAGACGATTTAGTCAGACAAAGATGGAAAAGAATGGTGCAATGGAGACAATTGGAAGCTCATTGTAACCAGTGATGTATAACAGTGTCTGATGGTCTGGTCGATGTTGTGGCATATATATATATATATGTGTGTGCGTTAAAATGGTACAATATAACGGTTATTCTGTTCAATTGTCCAAACATACCAGATACTGTCCGCTCTTTACATCATACGCTGTGCTTGTGAATGTACTTAAATCTTAGCCGTTTGAATTATATTACACGCATACACACACATTCGGGCGCGCATGCGCATGTGTGGTGGCAGGTCTCTGCTTAAATTCGAAACCAGGTTTCATTAATCACAGCAAGGAAAGTCGTTGCTTAAGAATTAGCTAACCTTGATATAAGCTCCTTCATAAAATCAGAAAATACAGTGCAGAAAGGGACGCAGCCAACCGTTTGTCGGTCTTTAATCGACTATCAGCTGACTGTTTTCACAGCTAGATTCATCAGAATTGAATTTCTGGAACATTAGCTATCTTAACGAGATTACTAGCATGAAACTAAAAATTAGGGCGATGACATTCGTATATTTCACTCACATTAATCTCTCCTATTTTCTCTGTTATTCCGATTATATATATATATATAATCGGAATATATATATATATATATATATATATATATATATATATATATATATATACTAGCAGTATAACCCGGCGCTGCTCGGGATTAAGCTAGGATTATTAAATGATTAAGTCCTTTATTTCAAACCAAAATAAGTAACATCGACATCAGATTTGAGCGAAATCCGTTGAAATTGGTTTGGCTGAAAATGGTTTGCTGGCAATTTGATTGGGAAATCCCATAAGGAATCAGTTTATTGGTTATTTTCACTTATTGACTCTTTTTTTAAATGTTGCATTAGAGATCTGCATAGGAGAAGGTTGATCTGAAGGTTTGCATTGGGGATCTGGATTGGTGTAACTTAGGAAAGCTTACCAACAACCTTAACCAAAAAATAAGGAGCCTGTCCCTTCTATGTTAACTCTAACCCTAACCCTAAACCCTAACCCTAACTCTGACCCTAAAACCGTAACCCTAACCCTAATCCTAATCCTAACCGTAACACCCTAGTGGAAATCGTGCGGGTGTTAATCTGAAAAATTACCAAACCCTTTTTGTGGTCCGAAAAACGGGTTGGGGGGTGGGGTGACTGACAAATTGTTACATACGTTTTTGTTTCATAGTTGTGAAATATAAACAAAACTCTTTCGCTCCCAAAGTAGTATATGTGCGTATGTGTGAGAGTGAGAGTGGGGGGGAGAAAGATGAACGATTTAAAATAAATATATTTGAATTGTTGTGTGAGAAAGTATATATAATCTTATTATAGAATATAGTGTCTTTCAAAAACATCTTATATTTGAAACTATATCTCATGTTTAAGAAAAAAAATGCATTTTACTCTGTCTTCCTTAGTTACATTTTCTTTCGTAATACGCTTTGTCTCCCTCTTCCACTTGTTCGTTCCTTTTTTTTTTTTTTTGTTAGACGCTGTCTTGGTGAGAGAAATTTTTTTTTTCCTTAGCCGCTTTGTCTCCCTCTTCCACTTTTTCGTTTCTTTTTTTTTTTTTTGTTAGACGCTGTCTTGGTGAGAGAAATTTTTTTTTTCCTTAGCCGCTTTGTCTCCCTCTTCCACTTTTTCATTTTTTTTTTTTAGACGCTTGGCAAACACTCTGTTTCTCCCCTTGTCACAAACACACTATTTCTTTCTTTCTCTCTGTTTTCTTTCTCTCTCTCTTTCTTTCTCTCTCTCTCTTTCTTTCTTTCTCCCTCTCTTTCTTTCTTTCTCTCTCTCCTTCACGCGCGTACGCACAGATTTGACTTCGCCATGTCAACAAACTTCAAAATTGGTAAAAGTTTATCGATTTTTACAGCTATACGCGGGTGCCTCTGTGAGAAAAAGTTGACAAAAACACAGATAGAGTCATGAACAATATCCTCCTAAAATTGGAGCGACATGTGTGCTAATTTGTGGACGTGCATAACCCACATCACGTACACACACGCCAAACATCTTGTGTTTTATAGATATTGATATATACATAGGCGTAGGAGTGACTGTGTGGTAAGTAGAGCAAGTGTGGCACCTAAGGCAAGTGTCTTCTATAGCCTCGGGCCGACCAAAGCCTTGCGAGTGTCTTCTATAGCCTCGGGCCGACCAAAGCCTTGCGAGTGGATTTGGTAGAAGAAAACTGAAAGAAGCCCGTCGTATATATGTATATATATATATATATATAAAATTGCTCAATACACCCTTCAAAAAGTTTTTAGTAGATTTTCCTGTTACTAAATATATTTTCACCTAGTGAACTGTTTACTTCTCAAGTACAACACTAGAAATCAGTTGTTTTGTTATCTTATCTGTAAAATGCCTTCCTCTCTTCGTTTATAGACACTAGTGAATATATTTTTCTAAGTATTTTCTCTGTTTTATTTTAGCACTTTTTGTTTGTTCATAGCTTCTTGGTGTTGTGTGTACTATACGTTAGTTTGATTTAGACTTTGCCCTTAGAATAATATGGATAACACTAGAGGCTACTTTAATAAAATTGCTTTAGTTCTCCAACGTGTGAACTAACAATGTTCCCATTCATACAAACATCAGTCATTGTGCGGAGAAGGTTATTGAAGATTATCAGTATATTACTGTTTTATCCCTATCCTCCCCTTAGATTTGTGGCCTTATACGTATACTACAAGAAAAAAGCCACAAGTAGGACCGGCGCTAAGATATTAAACACCTTAACCCAGTTTTGCATTGTGCTGCTCTTCAACCAGTCCTAAATTATTCGTCCCTTTCTCCCAGCCTTACAATGTGCGTCCCTTTCTCCCAGCCTCCCAGTATGTGCCTCTTCACCTAGCCCTACATCATATACCTCTTGCCCTAGTTCTACCATGTGGTCTCACTCAGCCTTACAATGTTCTCCCTCTTCTTGCAACCCTACGTTATGCTCCTTCATTAGCAATTTTTCTACGAATTCCTCCAGTCCACCTTCCACCACTGAATAATGCCGTTGAAAAATTATAAGTAACTTGTGCACAAAATGTCTATAACATTAGGATCATACATATCACCGAATAAATCAGTTTCACGGCAAATCATAAGACCACACAATTCACTCGTCTTGTCTGCTCTACACCAACCCTGTCTTGCACTCTCCCCTGTTCTAGGAGTGACCTCTCTTGCTCCCTCTATTACTGAGATTTCTTGTTTTCCATTGAATTAAAACATTTAAAGTTGTTTTGGATTTGTGCGACGCCCCAAGAATTAGCCCTTTGTTTTTAACACCAATCCTGGTCACAGGAAAACTTCAATAAATGACAATGTTTTTTGTTTCATACTTTTAAAACGTTTTTTTTTTCCATGTGTAATTTCCATCATATAAATTGTGTTGTCATTGCGTTCGAAGTCATGTTGTAGATAAGCGACTTAAAATACTACTATCAATGCGTAATTTTGCCAAGCCGGATTTGCCGGATTTGCCGGATTTGTTTCCTGTGACTTTATTTCCATTCAGCGTTAGAAATCATTAATAACTGCATTCATATCAATAATAACAACCGTTCATTTATTTGTCATAAGGGTGACAGATGAGGGGACATTACAAGACAAAAATTACAAAAATGTACGGTGGAGTATACAGAATTGATTATGAAAAAAAAATATATTAATATAACAGGCATAAAAAAATGTGGTATGACGTCAGCAACTAGGGAGCTGATCGCTGACCGGAACCGTGAACTGACCGGAAGAGGAAGAGGGGCAGAGGGAGCCTCGAGTGGGATTTCGTGTCCTTTTCGAGCGGGGTCGTTGCGACGAGAAGACGTGCGACACGATCGTCCAGGTGAGGGAGAGGTAGCTGCTGTTTCTAGCGTTCTTCGGGTCGGGCCAGGCGCAAGGACAGGATACCACAAGACAAGCTCGAGCGGCGGAAGGAAGACGAGGTAAGCTGATTACTTCTAATCACTCGCACACGCCACAAGCTATTTCGGCGCCACGTGTAAAACTTCACCGCGATGGCAGCTAAGATCGGAATCGCCAGCGACGTGATCCGACGGACGACGGCCGGAGAAAAGCGTGAAGAAGCCTACCGAGCAACGAAAGCGGCCGTTTTCGGGCCGGTGTTTTAAATGTTAGGGGTCGCACATGGTGATGGAATGCACCGAATCGGGGCCCATCTGCTATCGATGCAGGAAGACAGCGCACATCGCCCGTGATTGCGACCAGGGAAACGACCGTGGGGAAGTTGCTTCCTCTCAAACTTTCCCTGCGACCGAGTAGAGGCGCTTGTGGAGCCCTGCCCGTAGTCGAGGTAGAGGCCGAGGGGAAGAAGTTCAAGGCCCTCGTGGACACGAGTTGCACGACTACCCTCGTGACACCAAGGGTAGCGAAGAAATGGGATGGGGCGAGTAGCGTCCGGGCTGTCGACGGCAGAGAAATCCGTTGCAAAGGCAGCTGCAGTGTGGAGATAGCGTTGCCAGGCGCGGCGCTAAGGCTACGGGTGATCGTGATCGAACATGTGATAGACGGGGTTGATGTCGTGATGGGGGTGGATGCCATCAACCGCCTTGGTGGTGTCAAGATTGCAAGAGATGAGGTCACGTTCGGAAACGTGAGGGCATCGTGCGCCGTGAGTCGGGACCGCCGGGGAGAGCAGAGCCCCGTGAGGGACAGCGCTGCTTACACCATCGAGGACAAAGATTTTCGGGCGGCGTTCGATGGTTGGAGGTGGACAATAGAGTGGCGATGGAAAGACGAGCTCCCAATGCTGAAGAACAGGGTGAGCTGCTACCAGCATACCCTGAAAGGTCACGCCGGGGTCGAGTTCGACGAGGAGGTAGAGAGATGAATCAAGGAAGGAGTCCTTGTCCCGTGGAAAGAGGAGGTGGTGAGCGGAGTGCTACCTCTGATGGCGGTGGTGCAGCCGACGAAGAGAAAAGTTAGATCGGTGCTGGACTTTAGGGAGCTTAACGATCATATATCGTGCCATACGGGAGGCGAAGCAACGGACGTTTGCGGCGAGACGTTACGTGTGTGGAGACAGTCGACCAAGGCAGCGACGATTGTCGATTGAAGTCGGCATATTTGCAGCTCCATGTGAGTAACAAGCTATGGCGATATCAGCTTGTGCAGTACAAGGGCCGGACGTACTGTTTAACAAGGCTGGGTTTCGGGCTGAATTCCGCTCCGAAAATCATGGAAATGGTGCTCAAGTCCATCCTAGGGAAAGAGGAGAAGATAAGGAAGGCCACCAGTCCCTACATCGACGACATTTTGGTTGACGAGACTGTAGTGCCATCCACCGAGGTAGTGAGATACTTGGAGAGGTTCGGGCTGATTGCGAAGTCGCCAGAGTCGATGGTTGGGAGAGCTGCGCTGGGGCTGAAACTACGAAGAGACAGATCGGGTGAGCTGGTGTTCCGGAGAGGAAACGAGAGCCCAGAGCTAAGTTCCAGCGTCAGCAGGAGAGAGTTGTTCTCGGTTTGTGGGAAGTTGGTTGGACACTACCCGATCGCTGGATGGCTGCGCACAGCGTGCAGTTACACCAAGAGACGAGCAGAGGGTGAGAGTTGGAGTGACAAGATGGGAGAGGCGACGGTGGCGATGATGCGGGAAATCCTAGAGTGGACGAGAGCAGAAGACCCAGTTAGGGGAAACTGGTATGTGCCCAAGACGGAATGCAGGACGGTTTGGTGCGATGCTAGCAGTATAACGATAGGAGTTGTGTTGGAGATTGAATGTGCTGAGGTGGAGGATGCGGCCTAGCTACGGAAAGCAGACGACTTCAACCACATCAATGTCGCTGAATTAGACGCGGTGCTGAAAGGGGTGAACTTGGCCTTGAGATGGGGGCTGCGCTCGATCGAGATCCGGACGGATTCGGCCACCGTGGTCGGCTGGGTAGGATCAGTGATTACCAGTGAGAAGAGAGTCCGGATGAAAGGTGCCGCGGGGATGTTGGTGAAACACCGCCTCGGAGTTCTAGGAGAGCTGGTCGCCAAGTTCGGACTGAAGCTGAACGTGATTTTCGTGCCTTCGGAGAGAAACAGGGCAGATGCACTGACTAGGGTGAAAAGGGCGTAGCTGGAGGAGCCGTAGGAAGCAAGGAAAGGGATAGCTGTGGCGTGTCGGCTGGATGACTCCGAACTGAAGAAGCTACATGCAATGCACCACTTGGGGGTGGATAGGACCCTGTATCTCGCAAAGATAATCGATGCTGACGTCCGCCCGGTTGGATGGCGGACTTCGACGTGGAGTAGGAGCGGACGTGATCTTTAAGATCTTTTTAATTGTCGAAGCAAAAATACATTTTGCACTGTATCCTTTTTTCTAAATCGGCAGTGTGATTTCAGGGAGATTTAGATGCTATTTGTTGCAGGTTTGCAAGTTGAATGCAGTAAGAAAGTAAGCGAACTTTTTGTCATGGACAAATTTGGTGAAAACGGGATCTTGACATTAGAAAAATATTCAACTCTGTCTGATACGCGAATATCTTAGTAAAACTTTCTTCTTATGAGCTCCATCTTTCTTTTGTCACTTGAATCGATAACTTCCTGTTAAATCGTATCAGCCTGGCGCGTGCTAACGGAACTCCCTGAGCCATGCCTTCAATGTTAGTGTGTCCCAGGATATATAGGAGAAAAAGAGTGAGAGACAAACTCCAGTTTGTCTCTCACAAGTATTTCAAAACTAGCCCCTGGATTAGCGGGAAATCCAGAATTTTTTTTTCATTTTTTTTTTTTTTTTGTCGGCACCTTTGAAAGTCCTTGAAAGTACAAGCAAACGAGGAAGCTGAAAGCAAGTATTTTCTGTTAGCTACGTAAACTTAGCCGCTATTATGCTACGCGAACTTGCTGCTATGTTTTCCATCGCTTCATGCTTTATTTCTGCAACTGCTTTTCTAGCTTTTAACAAATCTACATCAGCTGGATGAAGGTGCTCACTAGAAAAATAAAAAAATATTGGGCTCATTGTTTTCTGTTACTGGTGAATTCGCACTGAACACAGACTTCTTTTCTCATATCTCCAGTATTATTTTCCTAGTTTTGTATTGCTTGAATGAAAATCGAAGATGTAATTACTTTTGTAAGGGAGCGTGCGATGTGAGGTGAAGAGAATGGCTCTTTAGAACCACATCACACAGCCCTTACAATAAAGAAAATTGATAGAACCATTTACATGCCAGATGGAAAAAGAGACACAACAGTGTAGAATGATTAAGAGAAGATTTATTGATATGTTAACATGTGTGTCTGTGCGTGTGTCATGTATACAGAATAATAGACAAACCGTCATGAGAACAAAGTGTATCTGTGTGTGTAAGCATAGATGCATACGCGTGTTAAGAACATATAAGGATAGCAATGAAAAAAGAAGACAGTGAGAGTCTATAGCCATCGAAGTGAGAAGTAAGTTCATAGACACAGGAAATAGTACACATGTCGTACGTGAAGTCGTGGCTGTAATGCTGCTACCTAGGTCACTTGATACAGGAGTTCACGCAGGTTGTATATTCATTGTTGATCCGTGGTGGAGTAATTCACGAACAGTGAAGTGTTGGAACAGCGGCGAGCTGGCAGAAACGTTAGCAGAGTAGTGAATCCAAATAGCGGCCAAAGGCTATCTGTTCCCTGCCACGTTCGAATGCACGTATATATAATAAATGGGTTAGTGGGTTATACATCTTTAGATTGTATACCTGACTTTCTACTATAAAATTAAAGAAATAGACGGAACGCTGAACTCCAGACTAAACAACTCAAACAACATTTATTTAGGTGATAAACATACAAATCTTTTAGTTATACATCTTTAGAGGTGAGAATAACGAACTGTCGAGTATAAGACCGAAAGATGTAGAGACAGCTTTAAACACACGTCCATGCTCAATCGCTGGCCAGCGAGAAAGAGAATGAATTGAGCGGGAAACGCTTGCTTGTTTAATTCTACGCATGCGCAGGCGTTACTACAGAGCTCCCTCGCCAGAGCGGAAACGCACGATAAATAAAATCTGTTAGAACGCCTGAGGCAGGATGGCCACTGAAAAACCACCCACAAGATGTGGTACAAACACACACAAAGAAAATTCAAAGAAATGAAATGTACACTTGTGAAATACATGCATGCAACGTATAAATGAAATGACAATGACAAAACAACCGTGATGACAACTGTCCAGGAAACTGGAATCACGCGATGTAAAAGTCTTGAGTGTTTGTTTTCCCTGAAAGGAAAGAAAATGTATGAGTGCACAAGTGTGTGTGTGAGAAAAAACACAGAACATGCAATGTATAAATGAAATGACAATGACAAAACAACCGTGATGACAACCGTCCAGGAAACTGGAATCACGCGATGTAAAAGTCTGAGAGTTTGTTTTCCCTGAAAGGAAAGAAAATGTATGAGTGCACAAGTGTGTGTGTGAGAAAAAAAACACAGAACAAGTGAAAGTGTCTGTAGTATAGACTGCGAAAAATCCCAAAACACCGAGATAGAGTACATTGATGAAGACGTCGGCGCAGGAACTGCTATAGCTGTGTTCTGTATGTGTGGTGGTAATGATTCAGTTGAAACTTGGCGACGTCGGGGGGAATGCTTGTAGTTGATAGTAGTAATTGTTGTCGTCACGGTGGTAATCTTGGTTGGCGCACGACGCTGGTGGCGAAAAGGCTGTTTGGTGATGAGTGTTTGAAAAGGTACACTTTTACAGAACGATCGACAGACAAAATCTCTGTACGACCATTAGCGAAAACCTCGAAGAAAAATTTTCTTAACCCAAGATGAAAGAACGACCGTGCGAAATGAATAACAAGAGTTATTGTGTGGCATAAAAGATGGATGTGTAATGTGAGAGTGTGAATGCGACACATATAAGAACATGAAAAGCAGGTTGTAATTCTTGTCTGTTTATCGTGAGCGGAAAAAAATCCACTCTAACAGAGACGAGAATAAAAACCGCGCTTGTTGAGTCGTGTTGACTATGTTTGGAGATGTTGGTAATGTGTAGTTCAGTCTCCATGGCCGTATTTGTTCTTTAGTCGAGGTTCACCAGTTATAAGTTGGTAATCCGTAGTTCATGCTGCGTTTTTTCTTCGTCGGGGTCACCACTTTAGTAGAAAGTCGGTTATACATCTTTAGATTGTATACCTGACTTTCTACTATAAAATTAAAGAAATAGACGGAACGCTGAACTCCAGACTAAACAACTCAAACAACATTTATTTAGGTGATAAACATACAAATCTTTTAGTTATACATCTTTAGAGGTGAGAATAACGAGCTGTCGAGTATAAGACCGAAAGATGTAGAGACAGCTTTAAACACATGTCCATGCTCAATCGCTGGCCAGCGAGAAAGAGAATGAATTGAGCGGGAAACGCTTGCTTGTTTAATTCTACGCATGCGCAGGCGTTACTACATCTTCTTTGACTTCGCATGGCACAGAAACTTATCCTGTCATTTCATCGCTATCTACCCAATTATCTTTTTTTCGTAAAGAATTTGACAAAACAATCCAATACTTCGCTGACCAGATTACCCGTTTACGATTTCCTATTTCCAGTCCACGCGCAAGACCGCGTAGTCGCTAGCTTTCTGGATGTCGTAATTCTCACTCAAGCAAGGAGCGCACATCTTTCTGCTGGTATCATAAGCGTTTTGGAACACATGCACATAAGTGTATTGCCCCATGTGCCTTTTCTCCGGTTATACAATACCACATAAACTCCCTTACCAGAGATTAAATGTGGCTACGTCTCTGGAAAGACCCTCAGCTTGCCACGCGATCTTTATCCACGATACCAATTCCAAGCAGCATTTGTTAGTAAACACAGGAGTGGCATGCAGTATTTGGTCTGTAAGAGTTTTCACTGATTCGCAGGAACCAACAGCCATTACCTTACAAACAGTAAATCACTCTCCAATTCATACTTTTTGTGAGAAGTCACTGACTTAGGATATCAATCTCCGAAAATTTCGACGGGCTTTTATAGTTGCAGACCTACCGTACCCGATTCTCAGCGCAAATTTTTTGGCATCATTTTAATCTTTTGATCGATTTAAGAAATAAGCGATTAATAGACTCAGGAACTCATCTCTATGCACAAGATACGTTTTCAAGCCCTTCCATTGTCGATCCACTTTTTTTCGTTCCAGCTTCTAATCGTTTTCACGAACTTTTATTATAATTTCCGGATTTAACTTGTACTGTTTACATAACAAAACTCCAGGGCATATAGTCACACATCATATTATTACAAAGGGACCCCTGTTAAATCCCGCCCCCGGCGCCTTGCCCCGGATAAGCTTAAAACAGCAAAAGAAGAATTTCGTCACATGCTGGACTTCGGTATAATTCGTCTTTCTAGCAGTAACTGGTCATCTCCTTTACACATTGTATCCAAAAAGTCAGGAGTTTGGTGCACTTGTGGAGACTATTAAATGCTTAGTCTCCACAGTACCAGATAAATATCCTATTCCCCATATCACTAACTTTTCTGCACCATTACATGGCAGCACTATCTTTTCGAAGACCGATTTAGTGCATGCATACAGCCAAATCCCTGTTGAACCTGCGGACATCCCTAAGTCGGCCATAACTACTTTTGGTTTATTTGAATCTGTTCGAATGCCTTTCGGTCAACGTAATTCTGCTAATACTTTTCAGAGATTTATTGAAGAAGTCACACGTGAGCTAGATTTTGTTTTCGCTTGCATTGATGATTTGTTGATAGCCAGTCCTACAGATGAAGAGCATGTAGCTTACACTCAGGGAAATTCCTCTCCCCTTTATCATATATACAGCTAACCTTTGGCCGCTATTTGGACCCCGTTGTACCCACTACTCTGGTATTGGCGCAGTTTGTCTCTTATTCTGTCGCGCCAACAAGCAACATATAACAAATCGGAGTCTCTTAATAAGATCACGTGAGACAGCCTGTTCTTAACTCAGGTTGAGCCATCTGTTCATTATAAAAACCCAGCTACTCCTCGCCTCGAGGTCTTTAGTTCCAGACCTTCTAAGGTCTAGCCACTGACCGCACAAGACACAGCCAGTTCCAGCGACAACGCCAGACGCCCAGGTTCAACACAGCACTGTTCGTGAATTACTTCACCCTAGATTAACTGCAAAGATACAACACGCGAGCCAGACGACAACAGCATTACAGCAATCTCTTTCTTCGTCGCTATCATCTTCTTAACGACGTCAACAACAACATCTCTACGTACACAGCTCAACCAGCAACACTGCACAGGTTCTAACATAGCACTGTTCGTGAATTACTTAACCATGATCAACAGCGAAATACACCAGTGAGAACTCCTGTACAAGTAACCCAGGCAGCAGCATTACAGCCACAACTTCGTACGACATGTACCGCAACCGGCTCTGCATCATCGCCACAACTTCTTGTCCTCCGATTACCATCGTCGCGGCATGCGAAAACTGCCTTTCTGTGGAAGCCACCGCATGGCAAGAGAAAACAAAGGCGACCAAAAGCGACTTGGCGCCGCACCTTCAGCGATGACTCCAAAGCCATTGACATTTCATGAGATGAAGCTGAAATCACCGCGGCCGACCCAACACGTTGGAGAAGCCTTGCCGCTCAATGCACCTCACGGCGCAGGAGGACCTAAGACTAAGAATAAAGCAATAGCCTACAATTTTATAATTTTAAACAAACGAAAAGTATGAAAAATTCTTGATTCTGTAATTTGATTATTTGACTATCAGTGCATAAAGTATACAAGCGGCCTTGAAAAAAACTTTCTATGATTAAAGTGGCTCGCAATGTAATTCGAGTTGGCCTGACCTGGTGTAGAATCTATAGTTGCTCGACCTGATATGATAGCTAGAAATCATCAGGCACAGGAAGTCATTAACTTGCAAAGTATAAAGTAAATTTACAACTTTTGTCATTATTGATTTCTTATTTTACTTTTAAAAGCTTGGGATCTTTTTTAAAACGGGGGCCACATTTTTCATTAATGTTTTACGTAGTGTTTTTGGTACCGAAAGACTTTCAAACTTCGTATACTTATCTATTTTGTGTTATAGAACAGAAAAATATTTTTGCATTCGAATTTATTTCATGTAAAAAATTGTCTTATTTCGATAATTTCAGCCAATCACTGACAAGTATTCAGTTGTTTATATTTACTCCTTTGGCTGATTAAGCGATGTAAAGCGTATTTAATCTCCATACCTTCGTTTTATTTGCTTTTTTCATTTTAAAAAAGATCCCTTTTTTCTTTTTAAATTTGCTGTTTTACCCTAACCCTAACCCTAACCCTATCACCGATAGAATTGTTTCAGAATCGTTTGTTTATGTAGTCGGCACTTAATGTATATCGGCTGAATGGACGTCAGTGATTGGTTGAAATTACAGAAATACAACTTTAACATGGAATAACTTAGGGATTTCTTTTTTTTTTAAAGAAGACTAACAGAAAAAGATGTTTTATATGACACATTCTACCAGTGTTCCAAGTTTCAAAGTGTTTCGTTAATGAAAAATGTGGCCCCCGTTTTAAAAAAGATCCAAAGCTTGTACAATCCATTTTTTCCAGTAAAATTTATAAATTATCATCCATGTTAAGTTAAAAAAGAAAAAAAAGAAAAAAGAGGAGCCACTGATCTACAATAACGATAAATAAATCTTTACGTTTATGAATTTGTTTTGAAAGATTCCGGATGTGAAATTGAGTGTTGAAACACGTTGTTATATTTTGGGATAATGATTTTATTTTCCTTGCCACGAAAATATAATGCGCTTGTTTACTGGGCAAGAAAATGAAAATGACTATACCCAAATATAAGAAAAATAAGTCTTCGCAGTAAATGGGTTAACTTTCGGGAATGCAAGATGATTTAAAAAAAAGTCTTGGGTATTTGTAACCGAAACGAATATTTAAATACTTAAATATCATTAGTTTGATATATATATATAAAATTTTATATATATATATATATATATATATAAGGAGCGGGTTACACCGGAGTAAGCACATAAATGTGAAACAAGGTGGAAAAAAGAGTACTCAAATACCAGAGGTAGAGTAATATGCTTTATTTAAAAGCACCAGAAATATAACAAAAAGCTGTTACTCAGAGTTTCACGTTCCCGTTCATCGGTCAGTTTTGAAATGATTTAACCGAAATGAATATATATATATATATATATATATATATATATATATATATTCATTTCGGTTAAATCATTTCAAATTTACTTTTGCAACTTCTTATGAATATTTCCAGTTTTATTGTTGTTGTGGTTGTTTAGGGTTTAATTTATTTTCTGGCAATCTTTCCTATTAAGATTGTTTGCGATACAACCAATTTGTAACGTGTTTAAAGAAGTAAGGGAGTATAATTATTTTACTTGTAGGCCTTTCGAAATTACTTTAACAACCTGGTCATTAAAGTTAAACAAAAGTGTTGCTATTACAGTTAATTTTTTTAATAAATAAAATACTAAAGAGTTATTAAACATTATTTAGTGACTTTAAAGCATTTACATATTCGTTCCGCTTAATTGAGATACCACAGTCTATTTTTGTATTTTCCTACATTGTTTTGGTTTCATTATTAGTCTCGCAGATATATGTACCTAAAATCAAAGATCACCAAATAGGCAAAATATTTGTAACGTGAAATTAGAAAAATGAATTTTTTGTTTTTTTTTTCTTAAATAATTCGAAAGAATTTATTTACAGCAATTACAACTAGCACTACTACTATGACAACAAAAGTGTGTCGTGAACTTTGGACGTATCTGTTTGTATAACGTTGACTACTGTCGGTGTCTGATTTATTCGACAGTTTATCTCTATTATGATGGCAGCTAATATTATTACTAAGGTAAGCTAATACTTATATTCAAATATAACGTTTTTTTTAACCACTTTTGTTCTACGAATATTACATTAACTTTATTATTGTTGATCAAACACGTAAACACCAGTCAAATAGAGACCTTCATATGGTCACTCGACTCGCTAAAAATAACAGCCAAATCACCGTCAAGTCACATCCCCTCGTCAAATATACGAAGGCCACATTAGATAGTGTAGTCTTAAAGAATACTCCTTTGATCATATCCCTACTCGATCAGGGCTAAAGAACTCATCAAATTCATTGAGAACGTTCACTCACATGGTAAGGTCAAAAAATGTGCCACCAGTCATATGCTGATTTCTGCCTCCACCACCGACTTTGGATGATCATAACTTTCAGAAAAATGAATATTTTTTAATGAAATTTTCTACGAATATGTGTTATATCATGTAGATTCCGAATATACAACACTTTTGGGGGAAAATGTTTTAGGAGGTGTTGAGGTGGGGAATTTCGGAAAATTCACTGGCGTCCACTTCAGTTCGTCTTAACTTTCAAGAAAATGGATATTTTTTAATGAAATTCCCTACAAATATACCTCGGACTATGTAGATTCTGAGAACATAGGGATTTGGGGGGAAAACAATTGGGGGTTATTTTTGAGGACCGTTCCCCACTCGGTGGTGTTTCGGAACAAATCCATATTTGTTTCATTTTCTCCGTTTTGTGCGTTTGTGCACCCGTAGATTTCCACTGAAGCAATTAACCGGAATGAAATCAAATGAAGCCCTCACCAGAAAACTCGTTATGCTAAATATAACAGCTACAGGTCTGGTACACAGAAATATGTTATCAAGACGACTTATCTGTTGCATACGATCTTTTTTTTTCACTTTAAGTAAATTCCCAGGTAAACGTTTCTAATAGAAAGGCAGAAGACACCAGGAACAAAAATAAATAATATACACGCACAGTTAAATATAGAAGTGTAAAGTATAATTTGTGGAAAGACTTCGGCCCCCACTCCACACCACCCCAGAACATCTACATAGTCCGAGGTATATTTGTAGAGAATTTTGTTAAAAAAATATCCATTTTCCTAAAACACTTTTCCCCACAAGTTTTGTATATTCGGAATCTACATGATATAACACATATTCGTAAACAATTTCTTTAAAATATATCCATTTTTCTGAAAGTTATGATCATCCAAAGTTGGGGTGTGGCAGGAATCTGGGTCAAACTAAAATGTTTGACGAAGTGATTGACCCGAGCAAAAAAAGAAAATATAGTGCAATAGTTGCACAACAACACGTAGTAAACAAATATGAAAAATAAGAAATGTGCGCTGGCGAACTGGGGAGAGGACTCGGAAAATTCACTTGCCCAAGGTGCCATGCAGTGGGACTGAACCCAGAACCGTGTGGTTGGGAAAAATATCCATTTTCTTTAGGGAAAAAAATCGGATCGTGTGAAGTTGTTCTGGTCCTCTCACCTGCCCCCCCCCCGTTTGCCAGCGCGCATTTTTTTTTCATATTCGTTTACTACATGTTGTTCTACACCTATTGCACTATATTTTTTTGAGAAACATTAACCTTTGGTTAATATATATATATACATATATACGACGGGCTTCTTTCAGTTTCCGTCTACCAAATCCACTCACAAGGCTTTGGTCGGCCCGAGGCTATAGTAGAAGACACTTGCCCAAGGTGCTACACAGTGGGACTGAACCCGGAACCATGTGGTTGGTAAGCAAGTTTTTCCCTCATAACTTTTAGGATAATGGGGTTTTTTCAATGAAATTTTATAGAAATACCATTATAGGAAAGTTGGTTATACATCATTAGATGTATACCTGACTTTCCTATATAAAATTAAAGAAATATAACGGAACGCTGAACTCCAGACTATCAACTTAAACAACATTTATTCAGGTGGTAAATATATACATCTTTAGCTCTTGTTGTTACAGCTTCTATGTGTGTGAGCATAGTTGTTGGGACGTTGTTATGTAGATGTGAGCGAGCTGTCGAGTGTAAGTCCGAAAGATGGAAAGTGACAGCTATACACGTAAAGAGACTGTCTCCAGGTTGGAATGTCAGGGACACTACTTGACACGTCCATGCTCTATTGCTGGCCAGCAAGAAAGAGAATGAATTGAGCGGGAACGCTTGCTTGTTTAATTCCACGCATGCGTGAGACTAAGCATGCGCACAGCGTTACTACACCATTTAAACGGCATGCATTACAATTATAAAGAAATTTGTGAGGAAAATCTTTTCCAATGGGTTGAGGAGAGAACTTTGGAAGATTCACAAAATCCAAGTTTTTTCCTCATAACTCTTAGGAAAGTGGGGTTTTTTCAATGAAATTTTATAAAAATACCTTTCAAATGGCATACATTACGATTATAAAGTAATTCGTGGGGAAAATCTTTTCCAAAGGATGGGGAGAGGACTTCGTAAAATTCACAAGATCCAAGTTTTTCCCCCAATGGTAGAGCCGTTGGAAGAGGCAACAGGATATCTTACACTGCTAAGTTTGAAAGTTTGGCATGTTGTTGTTGTTGTTGTTGTTATTGTTGTTGTTGTTGTCACCATCACTGTTATTGCTACTAGAACATTAATAACTTGTATAAAATGAACTTCTACATAGAACCTTCCAATATATACAGAAATGACACATACACACTCAACAAAACTTCCTTTCTAAAAAACACTTACAGCTTTCTAGATACGGCTAATAGAGCTGATACCACAAACAACGTATGTGGTGGAATGTTTGCTTATAAAAACTTGTATATGCACACATAAGAGTAAGGGGACATCCGAGTAAGGCTGTGCACACGAACCCACACATATAGATGTGCATTGGAGTGCCTATAGCGACCTATCTATAATGTTTGTAGGCTTTTTGGGTGCCTTGTATTTTTAAGGGTTTTTTGACATATATCTTTTTTATATTTTTGCATGTCCCACATGCTATACCTTCATTTATGTATTCTTTATTATTACTATTATTATTTTTTTTCCTGCTGTACCCTTATTTGTATTTTTATTTTTATTCTTATTTATATTTTGATTTCAATTTTATTTTTAATTTTTATTTCTATCTTATTTTTGCTGTTGTTTTTCTTCTGGTCTCTACCACACCTCTGTTTTTACCTCTTGCTCTACATTTGTATGTAACCCTTTGTGAATCTCTGAAGAGGCCTAGAGGTTCGGGCATGTAACCCCATTTCAAAATGTCATCCGATAATCACTCCGGAAAGGAATATTCAGATAGAATGGGGCTTGCTAAAACTAGGCCGAAACAGCTGTAAAATTAAACTTCTGTTCATCCTCTAATTCCTTATGTACTTTGTACTTCTATATGTAAACCATGTTGGCAAAATAACATAGTCTGCCATGGACACCTGTGCTTTGGTTATTTCTTTCTTTTTCTTTTCATCCTTTTTTTGACACTTTTGCTATGAATTAAATTAATGAATTCAACGGGATACACCGTCTGCAAGTAGTTGGGTTCAGCATATTATCCTCCATTTTCTAATTGTTACACAAATTTTGGGTAAAACCTCCACTTTTACCCGCTCCCATTGATTGCACCTAGTATAGCACTAGTGTAGCAATAATTGGGTACCCTCCAAGCAGTATACTGGATAGATACTATCCCTTAGTGGGTTGAACCCCCAACCCCTAACTCTCTCACGTTATATATATATATATATATATGTGTGTGTGTGTGTATATGTGTATATATATGTATGTATATAATATATGTATATATATATATATTTCTTTATATATATATAGATAGATGGAGAGAGAGAGAGAAAGTAATGAGTGAATGAGAATACTGACGAAGGGTTAAAAAAGTGTAAAAATAACTGAAAATGAAATAAAATTGATGTCAAAACATTAAAAATTATTGAAAGTGGGTAGAAATAAACACTACGTAGTGTATTAGTACTATGCTAGGGTATCTGTAGAAAGCTGAATGTGATTTCTGAATATAACGAGGCAAAATTCGGATCTTGGGAATTTTCCAAAAGTCCTCTCCCCACCTCAAAATTTTCCCTACAAATTACTTTATAGTCATAATGTATACCATTTCAAACGTAATTATATAAAATTTCATTGAAAAAAAAAAACCCCATTTCCCTAAAAGTTACTAGGGAAAAACTTGGATTTTGTGAATTTTCCAAAGTCCTTTCCCCTCACTGGAAAAGATTTTCCCCACAAATTTTTTTATAATCGCAATGAAAAGTATTTCTATAAAATTTCATTGAAAAAACCCCATTTTCCTAAAAGTTAGGGAAAAGCTTGGATCTTGTGAATTCTCTGAAGTCCTCTCCCCACCCTCCTGTTGCTTTGCGTGCATTTTTTTTTTTTTCATTTTCGTTTCCTACACATTGTTTTACACCCATTCCAATATTTTTTGGGGATTTTCATTTCTGGGTCAAGATGTAAACTTTAACCATTTTTTGCTCGGGTTAAACACCAGAGTTTAAAGGTCAAGGTCTGAATTTTCTGAGTCCTCTCCCCCACCCCCGTTCGCCAACATGCATTTTTTTTTTCATATTTGTTTACTACATGTTGTAGTATTGCATTATTGCACTATTTTTTTTTTTTTTTGCTTTAGTCAAACACTTTAGTTTGACCGAAATCTGTAGTTATGCCCTTATTTTTACCTAACTACTAAAGTGTAAAAGTTAAGACTCATTATGTCGACCAAACACTTGACTTGCTAGTAAACACTTGACTTCCTATGTAAACACTTGAATTGCTAGAAACAGCACCCCCACCCACCCACCACCAAATTCTTCAATTATCACTTTTTTCAGAAATTTTTTTTGCGAAATATGTAGAAAAATACGAAGATAATCTCTATATTTCACAAAAAAAAAAATTCTGAAAAAAGTGAAAATTGAAGAATTGGGGGCAGAATTAAAATTTTAAAATGCTGTTTTTTGTTTGCAGAATCAGAATCTCTATACTCAAAAATGGGGGATTCTGTAAAAAAAACAAGAAAATGAAAGGGGGTGCAGTCCACATTCTTTATGCCCGACTGATAGCTCTATTCAATCGGGACTGACCAATTACAACTATTTTTCCCTCATCCATTGTATGTTGTAACTTCTACAGATTATTTCCAATGTTAGTTTTAGTGGCATAATTTCACCTGTGCCATAAAGAATTTTTATTTAATTTAGTTTTGTTTTCATGCACTGTTGAAGACATTCGCTTTGAAGTCATTGAGATAGTGTAGCACGCACGTGCACACACACCATTGACCTTCATGTTCATGAGTTGAATAGTTCAGCTTTGTGTATTTGTATTCATGCCCACTTGCACAATGTATGTATGTACGTACATGTATATGAAACAATGGGTGTGAGTGTGTGCAGCTTTATGTATTTGTATTCACTCACAAACACACATTTTGTGAGTGTGTGTTGCACAATTCAACTCATGAACATAAATTTTGGTTGTGTCTGCGCATCTTACCAGGTCTTTTATTTGTTACCTACCTCACAGATTTCGAAGTAAATGTTGCCTTCAACAAAATATGAAAAATAAGTTGAGTATACATGTGTGTGTGTGTGTGTGTGTGTGTGTGCACACAAGCATGTTCAGCTTTATATATTTTCTGTTTTGGCAATGAATCAGTCACAGGCAAAATGATGCCGTTTTAGTTACCTGCAAAACGAAATTATGCCATCTATAATTTGTTTTAAAATATTTACCTTTCTTTCTTTCTTTCTTTCTGTCTTTCTTTCTTTCTTTTTTTCTTTGAAATTGGCTGTGTTTGACATGGGAGAAGTCCATGGTATGCCACATGTTATGGCAGTGCTTTTACAGATACATCAGGCCGCCATCTATCTTTCTGTCTATCTCTCTCTTTCTCTCCTCAAGGCCCCGGTCAGAAGCAGGATACTCATGTACAGTTTACAGTGAGCGCCCAGAAAATGGTCAATGAAACACAAAAGCCATGGTCTGCAAAACAGAGGTGGTATTGTCCAACAATGCTAGAGTGACACATATACAAAAATATGTTGGATTAAAGATATTCTCTTTTAGAATATGAGAGAGGTGCAATGTTACAATGTTAACTAGCTATATAAAGTAATTAAAAGAGGGAACAAAATTGTACAAAATCAATTGGAAATTGCTTGAACAACATGGACCATATATGAATAGAAGTAGGAGTTGCAAGCTTTACTTGGCAGAATAGAGAATTGTTCTAAAAAATTCATGCAATTCTGTTGCTTTCTTAAACTCAAAAAGTGAAATATGTGGACACTAATTCATTTTGGCAATGTGTTCATCCTTACTTTTAGACTAGAGAATGAGATACATGTACACACATACATGACACAATTACATTATGACTGTTATCAATCTATGGGAAGTAACTCTTCTTTCTTTCCCTGAAAATGTTATAATTTTTAACTATTTTTCATTACATTACATTCCAATTCTTTTTACTAGCACCAAGCCACCCAAGATCTATATATACCACCAGCATAAAAGAGGCTATGTATTCCCAGCCACAATGTCTGAATGGTCACTAATATTACCAAGCGCACTAGGGCAATAGTTAGAGTGAAAGCGAAACTTATGGTAATTATATGCCATAACAGTAATGTACTGCTTGACAATATATATGTGTGTATATATATATATATATATAATTTTTGAAGATAGGCAACAAAAATTCAATGGAGAAGAGATGTTAAAAGTTTATCAAATTTTTAATCCATGCATACGATCGTTTCAAATGATAACAGCAACATGTAAGAAACATGGAAACAATTAAATTTGTTATAATTTAATTAAATTAATTTAATAACGTATTACCATTCTCCTCAGTGCAAAAAAAAAAAAATGGAGAAAAACATCAGGAAAGGTAGTAACAGAAGAATATTACAGGAGAACACATTGAGTCTGTGTCGCATAACTTGGTAGGATATTTATAAATTGATTGCGAAAGAAGAAATACAAAAACATGTTTATGTAGTGTTGAGTCTAGTTGTGTAAGGACTAAGACACTGAAGCGAATGGTAATACGTTATTAAATCAATTCAATTAAATTATAATTAATTTAATTTTTTCCATGTTTCTTACAAGTTGGTGTTATCATTTGAAACGATCGTATGCATGGATTAAAAATTTGATAAACTTTTAACATCTCTTCTCCATTTTTGATTGTTAGTTGAGTTTATATTGGATTATATCCTATAAATGTTCATAACACCTTATACTTGTTTATATATATATATATATATATATATATACATATATATACTACATATGTGGGAAATTCTGTCTGTAGGTGTGTTTGTGGAGTTGTTAGCTAACTCCTCCTGCATCGTTTTATCGATTTTGATGAAACTTGACATATGACTAGAGCTCATGTCTGGAAACCTCATGGCATATTCAGATTGTTGAAAACATCGATAATAGGGCCCCTGGAAGGGATCCTTATATATATATATATATATATATATGTATATATAATATATTTTATTTTAAAAACCAAAGGGTCCTTATATATATAGTCAAGGGAAATAACCCATTAATTTTCTTAAATTATTTGGTAAAAATGAAAATGAGTATGCTTATTTCTTAGTATTTGAACTTTAAGAGTTATTTTTGCAATTTATCCAGTACAACCCTTAAACAAGTAAATAGTATTTTCCTAAACAATAGATCCACTTATTTCGATTAGTGACTTATTCACGAATATACCAACACTAGCGCCCCTGAGGGTAATATTCTCTTGGAACGCACAAAAGCCCTTTTCAGAGTTATTTAATTTGATTTGTTATTATCTCGTATCTGATTAGCCTGTTATTGCATAACATGCTTCATGATTTTAGTATATATACCTTATTAGTATTTCCTCTTATGTTCTATATACTCTGGGAACGCATTAAAGCCCTTTTCGGGACTACTTTATTTGAATTCTTACTATTGGGTAACTAATTTAATGTTATTACATAACTGACTTCACAATTTGGGTATTCATAACTTATTGGGAATTCCTAAAAACAAGATCCTGTGTAAGACAGTTCAGTATTCTCTGTAAATCACAAAAACCGTTTTAAGGGCTACATACATTGTGTTGTTGTTATTGGATTAGCGAAACAATTATGAGAACGGAACCAAGGGATAAGCCCCACTTTCCCGGGAATTACCGGGTATGTCTGCTAGTAATTAATGAGGGAAATAGAAAATGGAGTTCAAAGAATCCTTATTCATCACAACGATCATTTCAGTCCTTTGTGGGTGGGATACTGTACAACTGGTTGTGTTGCATTCTCTGATGCAGATGAGATGCATCTCATCAGGTGTTTTAAAGAAGACACCTTGCGAACTATACTCGGTTTCACTCAGCATGTTGTTGCCAGTAGGTTGTTGGCTCTAATGACAAGAGACTGACACAAGATAAGTCAAAACGATTGTTGTGATGAATAAAGACTCTTGTGAACTCCATTTCATGTTTCCCTCACTCATTATAAACTGAATGAACAGTGTAGAATTCCTGAGGTAGACCCAGTGACACTTATATCAAAACTGTAAAAGTGATTTAATTAGCATACTACTAATCATATACCCAAAGTCCAAATAATTTTCCTATTTTGCTAACCAGGCTCTATTCTCATATTCTTGTTACTTGTGAGTATACCCTAGCACTCCACCATCTCTCTTCTACTCTCTCTTACACTTTTGTTGTTTCCTACTCTCTCTCCTCTTGTTTTTCCTCTGACTAGGTAACCAAGTATCACCTTTACATCAGCACACTTGTTTCTGATCTCTTTCTGTACCTCTCTCTCCCTCTCTCTTTCTCTCTCTCCCTCTCTCTTTCTCTCTCTCACTGGGTAACCATGTACCTCCTCTATAGCAAGACACCTATTTCTGCCTCTCTATTTCTCTGTTACACTCTAACCTTTCATCATTTGATACTGGATCATCTCCTCTAATGCATCCTCTGTTGTGGCAAGACACCTGCTTCTGTCTCTCTATCTCTTTGTCACACTCTAACTTTCATCCTCTGACACAAATGCCTTGCCCCTCTCATAATTCCTTGTCTTGTGAGTTACTTGGTTATCCTGCCAGTGCTGGTTCACATGTTAAAAGCATCCAGTCCACACTGTAATGTGGTTGGCGTCCGGAAAGGCACCCACCTGTAAAAATCTTGCCAAAACTAACTTTGCCTGTGCTAGTGCCACGTAAAAAGCACCGAATCCACTCTGTAGAGTGGTTGGTGTTAGAAATGGCATCCAACCATAAAATCCCTGCCAAAACAGACACAGTAGCCTTAGATAGATTTTCTACCTGGCCAGCTTCTGTCGTCCATCCTACCCATGCATGCATGGAAGATGGACGTTAAATGATGACAATGATATATATATATTCAATTAAATTTTATGTGTGTGTGTGTGTGTGTGCAAGTGTGTGTGTGTGTGATTGTACATGGAAAAACCTGTTGGATGTCACTAAATAACTGAGAAAAATGGGGTCAAAGTCAATATTGGATGTTTTACATACTAGTTGTAGCAAATGTCTGTAACTTGAATTTCAGAAATCCTACCCATATTATGAATGAGAAAAGGCTAAAGTTGTGAAAAGTTTTTAGTTCTCAGATGTGTCTCAATTTCAAACACTATTTTCTCAAAAAGGCCATTTTCTGGGTTGTGTCTGCTTTTCTGAGGAAAATGGCATTTCTTGGTCAAATATTAAGACATTTCAAATTCAGGGAGCTACTACCATGTGTATGAACTGCAATATCACATGGTAGTGACATGTGGGCACTGAGTGCAAAGATTAAAAAGAAATGAAGCTTGCATGCTCAATTGAAAATGTAACTTAGTGTGCATAAACAACAAAGTGCAAATGTATTGAAGGCGTATCAGTTGTAGTATGCAAGAGATGAGACTGCACTTGTATGGCCATGTAATGTGTATGGATATAGACAGCTGTATAAAGAAGTACTGATTGTTGAAGGTAGATGGAACTTTTGTAAGAAAAAGACCCAGGAAGACATGGGACAAAGTAATAAAGGCTGATTTCAGAACTTTGATTCTCACAGAGTAGATAACAAAGGACTGAGATGACTGATATGTGATGCTCAAGACCTATCCATCTTGGCAACATTGAGGTTCCACAAGTATAATGTGTATATACACAATTGAGCCTCTTGCCTAATTTCCTCATCAGCTTCCCCACTTTCTTTCTACCATTTATCTCTCCATCATTTGCCTAAGTGCAATATTTTGTTGCTGTAATTAAATAAAGTAAAACTACATATTTTATCATCTTTTCTCACTACCAGGAACCACTTCTCTTGACACTATCCTTCATTCTTAACATTGTTCCTCTCCACTCATGTTATGCATTGATCAGCCCATGTTGTGTGCTACCAAATTTTCTTTTCCTCTTTGCTAAACCACTTCCAGTTGACATGTCCATATTGCCATACATTTTTCACTCTCCTCACACACTACATCTGTCTCTCCACTCACATTCTTGCAGCAGACCCATGCACATGACATCTTCCTTTCATCCTTCTCCTGTCTACTATATTATTACTGTTCTGCTGCTCTTTACCCCTTTTCTTCTGCCTTCATACATAAATGCATGTATGTAGCTTAATGCTGAGAGTTAGAGTAAAAGCTTTTTGAGATTATGTCTTAAGAAAAGATGTATTTGATGGGCTTCTTTCACTTTCTGTCTACCATATCCATTTACAAGGCTTTGGTCAGTCCAGGACTATAGTAGAAGATACTTGCCCAAGGTACCATGTAGTGGAACTCAACCTGAAACCACATGGTTGGGAAGCAGGTATCTTAATTTCAAACACTAATCCCCACCAGTGCAATATGTATATTGATTTCAAGCATTGAGAATTTAGCAAACAATAGTAGTTTGTGTTGGTAAGTTGTAGGTTCATGTATATATGTGAAATGGTTTTTTTTTTGTTAACTGTTTATAGTGGTTGCCTGGATGCCGTCCCAAACATTTTACATAATGTACTGAGTGTAAAATACGACAGCAGCACAAGAGAGGTTGTCATGTGCCTGACAAGACAAGCCTAAATTGCCCTTTTGACCTTACAGTGTCTCTATGCATTTGTCATGGCACGTAAAATACATCATTTCGAGCGTGACCATTGCCAGTACCTCCTGACTGGCCTTCGTGCTGGTTGCATGTAAAAGCACCCACTACACTCTCGGAGTGGTTGGCGTTAGGAAGGGCATCCAGCTGTAGAAACTCTGCCAAATCAGATTGGAGCCTGGTGTAGCCATCTGGTTCACCAGTCCTCAGTCAAATCGTTCAACCCATGCTAGCATGGAAAGCGGACGTTTAACGATGATGATGATGATTTGCAGTGTTCTGGGTGCATTTTATCATGGCATCATTACTAGTGAGGTTGCCTTGTACCGTACCAGATAAGTACTCATTGCTCAATGTTGTTGCTGTTCATTCTGGATAACACAATCAATAGAGTAGGTAGAAAAGAAAATTAGTGCAACAGAAGAAAATAAAAATGAACAAAAAACATGAGTATGAAGAAGGAAACACAGTAATGGGAGTGATAGTATGAGAGAGAAATGAAAGATGTAGTAATGTCAGAGATTAATCAGAATGACACTTATCTACATGTTTGCCGGAAAGAAAGAGCAAGATGAACAGTTATAGATTATGACACTTGCCTCTTTTAGAAGAATTCGCTGTTGCAAGCACTCAGTTGTAGGTATCAACACTGGTACTATCCACTCATAGCTAATAGATAGCTGCTGTTGGATAGCACATATACCTGGCATACAATCCTTTATTCTGTTTTCCTCCATTTCATGACAGTAGTCACTTGATTTTGAGAGGCTACTTAAGGCTGGTGCCAGCTGGTTTACTTATGGCTATTGACACAACTTCACCTCAACACTTATGTCTGCCACTCCTCTGGTCTTGGACACTTGATTGTTGATGTTGTTTAACCCTTGGTCAGCCCTGACTGAGCAGATCTATACTTTTCTCTCAGCCTCTATATGATCATGCAATCTGTTTGAAATAGCAACTAAATCCACCTCAAGTCATATATTGTCATTTTAAAACAAGAAAATAAACATTGAATAATGTAATCCTTGATATACTGTCTGAACTAAGATGGGATGCTCATGGCTAGAATGCCTGTAATCATATATGTGATGTATCAGAGCTAAGGGCACAGGTGTGGCTTATATTTAAGTCACTTTGCAACTTCCTGATTTCTGGTTCATTCCCACTGCATGTCTTCTACTATAATGTTAGGTAAAGCTCTTTGGGTAAAATTTGTAGCACACTAAGTGGAAGACCATCAGAAGGACCATTTCTGTTCTTAGGTTAAACTTACTCCATCGCCCAGTTTAACACCACCACCAAGTCCTTGAGTACCCTGAATGGAGTCCATTTTATTGCGAGCATTCAGACCAAGTCTGTGGTCTAAGGATAATATCTCTTAATCCAGTCTTGGAGGCCCTGGAAAAAGAGTCAAGTGGTTGCCCTTCTTCTGATTAAGTTATTACAAAAGTTAACTCACAAAATAACATTATAATGAAATTAAAAACAACACTTCTAGTGATTGCTCTGAAATACTAAAATTAAAGAAAAGTCCTTTCTTTTATATTGCAGGTTCTTAGAAGTAGTCGTCGGTGTGGTGTTCAATATTTGCGTCCATATTCAAATGCAGGAGTCAATTTTTGTATGTGAGATCTTTCCTTTATTTTATTTATTTTATATTGTCTCTGGTAAACAATAGCATTATCGGTTATAAGTTTTCAATGGACTAGTTACTGATTTACTGCATTTAAAGGTAGTTAAAGTGACTAGGGTATATGTCTGTCTGAAGTTCAGGCATTTGTGTATAACAAAATTATGAATAGCATGTTTCAAAATGCTTAAGCATTACTATGAATTTTCAAAAGCATTTACCATTTTGATATCGACTTGTCTGAAAATGCTCCTGGTTCTATGATACAAATTTCCTCTTTTAAAGTGATTTAAATCTAAACCTGACAAACATCATGGTAATTTATATTCCTAGCAACTGTTTATTATGGACAAATTATTTCATTAAATTTAATTGAAAGAATAACAATGTATTTACACAGGAATATGATAGTAAAAGGGTTAAATTATAGATACCCTTTGGGGTACACTGATGTTCCACTGCACATGGTTTGAGTAACTCTGCTTTAGGGTTTTATTTCAGACTAGCAAACACACCTGTCCTTTGGACAGTTAAGTTGCTTCAGTGGTATTTTTTTCACCAAATAATTGAACTACCAAGAAGGTTTATGAGTAGCACGGCAATCTATGTTTCTGATTAATCTAGGAATGTAAAACCAAATTGAAGGCTGGTTGTTGTGTAGGTCATTGCACTTTAATGATCATAGAACATATAAGTTTGCAAGCAATGCGAAGTAGAGCTGCTGAAGTGTTTTGGGAGTAAATTACAGATAATGACTACAAAATATAGTTGTTTTACATGAAAGTGAAATTTCTTGTGATTGTTTAAAAAAGACTAGAACGACAATGCTAAAACATATTTGAAACAATGGACAACAGTTGAAATATAATGGATGGGTAAATAAGCATCCTTAAAGTGAAACAACGCATTGGTAGGTAAACAAAGGTATCAACAAACAGAAGAGCAGGAAGGGAACATTACCTTTCAAGTAACTCAGAATAGGTAAAGGTAAGCCTGCCAAAGTTTAATGCAGTTTAAATATGGAGATTAAGAATGTTTGGTTTTGGATATTCATTGTGTACAGTGTTCCTAGTTAATTTAATCACCATTGCAGGTAGACAGTCAAAATAAATAAATAGGCAAAATCCTTTTACTTCTATAATATTCTCTAACGAAAACACTTGAACAATACACACCAATATACATATAAAAAAAATATAGAAAGTAATAATACACAATTACAACATATAAATAAATAATAAATCAAAAAAATGTGCTAACAACAAAAAAATATTCTGTAATGCAAATATATGACCATATACATTAAAAAAGTATGGAAAACAGTCAAAATAAATAAATAGACAAAATCCTTTCATTTTTATAATATTCTCTAACCAAAACAATCAATACACACCAATACACATTTTAAAAAAAATATAGAAAGTAATGATACACAATTACAACATATAAATAAATAATAAATTTAAAAAATGTGAAAAACCACTATAACATATTCCCTAATGCTGATATATGACCATATAGATTAAAAAATTATGGAAGACACTACATAAAAAAAAAACTATACATACAGCAAATTATGGAAAAACCCGTGTTAACCACCGTTTTTCCCGGTTTGTCCATTTACGTGGGAGCTCTGGGCAAAATGTTATAATGCATGACCATCCTTGGGTCATAAGTGATGTGTGTGTGAAGTTTGGTGAAAATCACTTGAGAATTGTGGAAATGTATGTGTTAGTCAATATACACACACATACTGTGATTTATATATTAGATAAAACCCTAGTCTGTTGTGATAATCATCTTCAAGGATATGGTGTAATTTATTAATTTCTATCTTTGGCACAATGTCATACATGTGTAACAAAGTGATATAAAATTTTAATGACTCTGAAAGGCAAATTTGAACTTAGAACAGAAAAGAATGAGACAAAATGCTTTCAAATATTTTTCATGTAAGATAGGAGGAGGGACCATCTTTATGAATTTTGGAAGTCTGTCTCCCAGAGTGGTTAGATTGATGTTGTTGATGTTCAGTTTGAACACCAGTAGGTTGGTGTCTAGGAAAAAATGTAAGCCAGATGGGAATTACTTAAGATTACAGTTCTGGAGAAAAGGACTTGGAGAAGTACTTAATACGTTGTCTTGGCAGTAAAACCACATCTAGGATGATCAAAAGAAGTATCTAATAAGTGAGCTTGAGAGAAAAGAATATGGAGCTTGTTCGGAGAATTAGAGATTTGTAGCAGTAATAGAAGAAACATTGTGTCTGTGATCCACATCTAGTGGTTGTAGTCAATTGATGACTGAATCCTTGTTAATTAATTAAATAATTTTCTGTGTAATGGCATTACTGTTCCAGATGTGGTGCAATACACTAATTTGGGGCTTACTTGTACTTTGTAGAGGTTAAAAACTCAATCAAGTCTGATGTATTTCCTCGGCCCCTTAAGGAATCTAAGTGTTTGTGATACAGTTTTTGACAATGTGATATGTGGAGTTGCCATAAGAGATTATCAGTAATTATGAGGATTAGCTTTTGTAGTGACTTTGGACTTAAGATAATGTGGTAGAAGATTGTTTCATTGGTATGTTTAGTTACTGAGTCTTTGCTATGGAAAGAGACACAACTGACCTTATCTTTTGCTCTTTTTTTTTTATATATCTTTACAGTACTTACTGAAGATCAGAAAGATATGCAGCAACTTGCTCGCAAGTTTGCCCGGGAAGAAATTATACCAGTTGCAGCACATCATGACAAAACTGGAGAAGTTAGTTGTTTGATTATATTAATACTATTGTCTCTATATATAAAAGTGAAATGGCCGAAAATTGTATGTTTGTGTGTCTCATTTAGTGGTTATGCAGGATTCAATGGCATTAGGTGTGCTCAGATTGCAGTGAAAATTTACAGGGACATGTAAAATGAGGCGAGGAAGCGACTGGACTAGGTTAGAAATCTCCATCTCAAAAGCTGTAGTTACTAGGGCAACAAAACCAAAACTTTTGAGAAATGTTTATCGTTTCTCTCTTTCAGATATCACCCTGTCTTCCTCGATCTCTCTCTTCCCTCCCTTCCCTCCACTATAATGACGTTTGACAGCTTCCTCTCTCTTTCCCTCTCTGCCTTCGCCGTCTCTCTGTCGCTCTTTCTCCCACCGCCTCTCTCTCTGTACATCTGTCTGTATCTATAGAGAGAAAGCATTGACAGCTGCAAAAGTTTAAATATTCCTGCCACAGGTCTTTTACAGTGGTGAATTATTATTGCCCACCACCACCGCCGCACAATCCTCCCGCAACAAGTCTTTTAGAACGGTGAATTATTATTGCCCACCACCACCGCCGCCGCACAATCCTCCCGCAACAAGTCTTTTAGAACGGTGAATTATTATCGTCCACCACCACCGCACAATCATGATAACAGATATTATTAATCAGATATTTATTGTGTTAATTTATATATATGTGTGTGTGTGTGTGTATATATATATATATATATATATACATATATACATATAATGTGTATACATATATATATAATGTGTGTGTGTGTGTGTATATATATATATATATATATATATATATATATATATATATAGTGTAAATATCTATATTTATATATATGTGTGTACATATATAGTGTGTATACATATGTATATATAATGCGTACATATATATAATAGTGGAGGCACAATGGCCTAGTGGTTAGGGCAGTGGACTCGCGGTCGGAGGATTGCAGTTTTGATTCCCAGACCGGGCTTTGTGTGTGTTTATTGAATGCAAACACCTAAAAGCTCCACAAGGCTCCACCAGGGGGTGGTGGCGACCCCTGTTATACTCTTTTGCCCCAACTTTCTCTCACTCTTTCTTCCTGCTTCTTGAGTAAAGCTGTGATGGACTGGCGTCCTGTCCAACTGGGGGAGGGGGACACATACACCATAGAAACAAGGAAACCTGGCCCATGAGCCTGGCTAGGCTTTAAAAGGGGCGCATAAAAAATAAAAAATATATATATAATGCGTATATATGTACATATATATATTTAATGTGTATGTATATATATATATATATATATATATATATATATATATAATGTGTGCATATGTGGTCGAATTAAGCTGAAAATATGCACACCTATGTTACAAGTGCTGGCAAGTTTGCATGGCAACTCTGAGTTTGCTCAATTGAAAGGTGTGGCCTCTAGGGCAAAATTCATCTTTTAAAATGTGGCCTGAACGAAATCAGGTTATAATAACCAAACAAGTAAAACAATGAAAAACTATGCCATTTTAATCCTGACTAAGGCCAGGTATCTCTGTAAGTCTACTACATTTTTATGAAAAGGGCGGATGTTGTCTCACAAGCAGTTGTGAAGGCAAAAGTGTTAGTAAATGTGGTTGGATTGAGCTGAAAATTTGCACGCCTATGTAAAAAGTCCTGCCGAGTTTGCTCAGTTGAAAAGCGTGGCCTCTAGGGCAAAATTCCTCATCTTTTAAAATGTGGGCCACATAGATCTGAATGAAATTGGGTTATAATACCGAAACAAATAAAACAATAATAAAGTATTTTAATCTTGAGCAAGGCCGGGTTTCTCTGCTAGTTTTTCTCTAAACATGCAATGAAAGAGACAGTGTTCATGATTTTTAAAGGCTCTAAAAGCTCTCTCAGACTGGTGAAACTGATATGACTTCTGACCATTCTGAACATTTGTAGTCTGAGAGAACATTGAAAGCTTATTTAATTGCAGAATTAGTTGTTGACATGTCCTGTTATACCACTGTTGAATATTGTTAAAATACTGGGGGCAATATACTGTTATACAACTGACCTGCTATAATTGAATAAGATACTCTCATACAACAGTGGGATATTGACACATTCTCGTATGTAACATTGGGGATATTGATGTGTCCTGTCATGCAATAGAATAGTTATAGGTTCATTTATACAATAGAGCATCGATATGGCTTCTTATATTTTGGATATTCACATGTCCTGTTATATAACTCTGGTATAATGATATGGCTTATTTTAAAGCTGTACAATATTGACAAGTCCTGTTATATATCTCTAGATTATTCATATGACTTGTGATATTACAAGTTATTGATAAGGCAATTCTCTTTCTGCTAGTAATGAAATTTGTCTTCAAAAATATTTTTAATGAAAAATTTCATTATAAAATGTATTTCTCATATATTGTTTTAAAATGTTTTCTTCTCTTTTTCAGTATCCTTGGGATATCATAAAGAAAGTATTTGATATTGGCCTTATAAATACACACATTCCTAAAGAGTATGGTAAGTCCTTAAGCATTAATAAAAAATTAATCATCCATCCACCCATCCATTTTCAGGGCCAACCATTCCTAGGAGGGTCAGAAGCAACCATTACATTTTCCTGCTAGATTCCCAAGTGTGACCAAATGAGACTACAGATATTATCCAACCATCTTATTTGTGGTCTAGCCCTAAGTTTCTTCCTGGTTAGCTTGACTTAAAGAATCAATCTTGTGATCCTTTCCTGTGGCATTCTAACCACATGTCTGTTGTACCAGAGCTGTGACCTCTCAATATGGAGAAGTAGCAACTCAGCTTAGAGAGATTTCCTGCTCTTTGAGCTATGCACCCTGTCAAGTAATGCTACTTCAGAAATCCTTTGAAGAAACTCCATTTCAGCTATGTATTTTTTAAATTATACTCTTTTAGTCTTTATCTGATGGCCATGAACATAGGCAAGGATAGGCACCAAAACTGATTAGAAGATAGCAAGTTTGGTGTTTTTACCAATGTCTCCTCTAAAGATTGAAGTTAATCGCAGTCACTAAATTTACATATATATTTTCCCGATACCTACTGATGACATTAGGGTAGAGGATTAACAAAATTGTTAAAGCATCAGTATTTCTTCCAGCTGTTTATATACTGAGTTCAAACCCTACTGAGGTTAACTTTGCCGTTTATCCTTCTGAGGTCAATAAAATAAAGTACTAGTCAAGTACTGGTGTCAGCGGTGTCAACTAAACTTCTCTTCTATGCTCAAATCATCATTATCATTATCATTATCATCATTTAACATCTGTTGTCCATGCTGGCATGGGTTGGACGGTTTGACCAGGTCTGGCAAGCTGGAAGGCTGCACCAGACTCCAGTCTGATTTGGTATGGCTGTTTTTCATGTTGCATCCTTTTCTTTTGTCACTTTGCATTTCAGCAAATAGAGATTGATAGAATTAGTATCCGACTTACAATTCACTAGGTATCTTTCCATTAGCATCGTTTTCTTATCCATTACCATCAGGGTCCAAATTAGTTCTTATTCAGAGTTCCTGAATGAGTCAGACAACCATTTTTTCTTTGCATGTCTCAGGTTTTCTTGATAATATTTTCTTTTTTTTTTGTATTTTTACAGGTGGTTTGGGTTTAGGAATAACAGATGCTTGTATTACAACGGAAGAATTAGCTTATGCATGTACAGGTATCCAAACTGCAATTGAAGCAAATTCCCTTGGGGTAAGTTAATACATTGCAAGAAAACAAGACTGAACTGCATGTTTATTGTAGCTCTAGAAAATAGTGTTATTAGGGACTGCTAGGATATTAAGAAGAGTTCTTGGCATCTAAGGTTACTTGTTATAGCCTGATGTTAGGAATTTTTCTTTTCCAACAGTTTAATCTGTTGTGTGCATATGAAATAATAATTTATAACCTAAGGAAAAGACCAAAATTTTGGGGAAGGATGTTAGTCAATACTATTGACCTCAGTATCTATTGGTATTTTACTTTATTGCTCCCAGAGGGATGACAAACAAAGCTGACTTTTGTAGGACTTGTACTTAGAATTTAAAGAACCAGAACAAATATGAAATGGCAATTTGTCTTACTTGTTAATGATTCATCCAAATCACATCCTTTATTTGATGAGTATTTTATTTCATCGCCCCCAGGGGATGGAATACAAGAACATAAGGAGCTGGAACAAATACTGCAATACATTGTGTCTGACACTAACAATTTTGCTGATTCACAATCCTAAGAATAATTATTTTCAATTTAGGCACAGGGCCAGCAATTTTGTGGGGATGGTGTTAATGCCTTCAACCACTTCACTAAACTATTTCTTCACATGCCCTGGAGTGGGGAAAAGGTAAAGCTGATTTGAACTCAGAACATAAAGAGCTGGAACAAATACTGGTACAGAGTAACTGTTCTAACACTTTAATGATACTGTCATCATGCTTATTATAATAATAATAATAATAATAATAATAATAATAATTAATGGTTTCAAATTTTGGCACAAGGCCAGCAGGTTTGTGGTGGGGTAAATCGATTAAATCAACCTCAGTGTTCAACTGCTACTTATTCTATTGACCCCAAAACAATGAAGAGCAAAGTCTACCTCAGTGAAATTTGATCTCAGAATGTAAAGATGGTCAAAATGTTGGTATGCTAATCATTTTACCTGCTCTCCACAATAATAAAGATGATGATAATAATAATAATAATAATGATCCTTTCACTATAGGCACAAGGCCTGAAAGTTTGGGGGAGGGGATAAATTGATCACATTGACCCCAGTACTTGACTGTTACTTAATTTATCGACCCCATAAAGATGAAAGGCAAAGTTGACCTTTGTGGAATTTGAACTCAGAACATAAAGACAGCTGAAATGCCGTTAAGCATTCTGCCTGGCATGCTAACGATTCTGCCAGCTCACCGCCTTAATAATAATAATATCTCGGAGTAATTGTTTTTTTATATAGCTTCTTTGCTTCTCTTTTATACAGCAAGTACCAGTAATTTTAGCAGGAAATGATGCCCAAAAGAAGAAATATCTTGGACGAATGCTAGAAGAGCTACTGATGTGTGTAGGTTGATTGCTGAATATCTTTTCTGTTTTAAAGTTTTACATGATACACAATATTGTTATCACTGACAAAAAGAAAACTTAACTTCATAGTTATCATTGCCAATTCCATTGTTATTTTCACCACTGATGCTATTATCCTCAATGATGTCATCATCATCATTAATGTAATCATCATCATCATCATTATCGTGCTAAGTGTCTATTAAGGTATTACTATTCTATGATGTATCATTATAGAGTGTACATGGATTTGAAAGAGCATCTTCAGTTGTAGATTCAAAGAATTAAGATAACTATCGTTATGTTTTGACCTCTTTATACCAGAATTATTAATTACTCACATTTTCCGACACCAGTCAGTATATATAGATATATTTTTTTTTTTGCTGCAAACATTCCTACAAAAATAAAAAAAACAAAACAATTAGTACTACAAAACCAGTTAAAAAAAAACATTCGTAGTTCTTTCCCTTGCTATCTCAGCCATGACTACTGTAAGTTGATATATTTTTTTTTTAATCATCGTATTTAATCCTACAGTGTTTGTTCGTGATGCTGAAAGCATTGGAAATAATAAACCCTGCCTTTTAATTATTTAAATATGTAATCATCTGACCCATGGAAGTATGGAAAAGTGGACGTTAAACGAGGAGAAGAAAGAGGAGGTGAGGAGTACAACATCCATGGTGAACCAACAAGGTAGCTTCAATGTAGTCACTAAAGTAGCAAAAAGCAGTTGCTAAATTTCTTTTAAATACGTACTGTCTTAAAAAAAGGGTTTACTGAATAATGCACCCCCAGGTACACTATAATTTTTCTTTTTTTTTTTTTCTAAACAACTTGCAGATGCAAGTGTTACCAGTTGAAAGCTCCACGTATCGGATGCTAGCAAGTTTATGGGGTCATCAGGAAAGAATGTGCACCGTTTTGGGGTCTTCTTCTCAATGCTATCATTGTGCACTGACCCCTACTCACTGAAATGAGGTCCCACTTGCTAGATCAACTGGTTATCAGGTTTTGCTCAATATTTTAGCCATTGCTCATAATCTCTTTTTAGTATGGTAAAAATTGGATCTTCATAACTAACTGGCATGCTATTGATTATAGGTCTGAATTATAACTGATCTGGAGCTTAACAACGAGAACATCATTTATAGAAGTGCACTAGCAAAATAAATAATTAAATAAGATTGCAACCAAGCATGGACATACATGCAACCGATCAGCGTTCATCATATATAGCTAATATCAACAAATTAAAATGATAATGTTTTCTGACTTTGAAATATTGATGTTAATAGTTTGGGTAGTAGACTTAATATTGCCTGGTTCAGCACCACCACCTGGCTCTTGGGTTCCACACTTTTGCAAACATTGAGGTTAGGTTGGTCTCTGGTCTGATCTGATAGTAACTACTTCCTCTTTTCCTCCACCAGTTTTGGATGCTCTGGAAAAATCATAGGTACTGCTGTTTCTCTACATTAAAAAGAAGCAACAACAAAGCAAATGAAAATAAAATAAAGTTTTGTGGATATAAGCATAAATTAAATAAATTAAAGCATGTTTAAATATTGAAGCATTCTGTTTAAAGAACTAAAGAGATGAGCATATAATTATAGTTCTTGTTTCTTTTCCTGTTTTAGGCTTATTGTGTGACTGAACCAGGTGCTGGCTCTGATGTTGCTGGTCTCAAAACAAAAGCTGTAAAGAAAGGCAATGAATATGTGATCAATGGTCAAAAAATGTGGATAACAAATGGAGGTGTTGCTAATTGGTATTTTTTGTTGGCACGAACAGATCCAGACCCCAAAACACCAGCCGGTAAAGCTTTTACTGGTTTCATTATAGATGCGGATACACCTGGAATAATAAAAGGCAGAAAGGTATGTAAGCAGTAGAGATGGTTACTCTCAATCTAGAAAAGGTTCCCTTTAATACATAAGCCATGCTATCTCTGATATATATATATGTATGTATGTATATATATACGTAATGTAAATGTCGAACAATGAGAGTGAGTGCTCAACACCACATTGGTGGATAAAATTTCTTTATTTGTGTATTAAGGCTACCATTGGTTTCATATTTTCATCCAAAAGAGAGATGAACACCATTCCTGCATGTGGTCGGCTTGAAAAAGATTAAGATATTTTCTTTTGACATGAAACCAATGGTAGTCGTAATATACAAATAAAGATATTCTCTTTAAACGTTAAGACCAGAGTAGGTAAGATCTACCTTAGTTTAGTTGATAGACACTTCTGTACTAATAGATTCAACAAAATATTTAATAGATATACCCTGAGATTATCCTTTAGCTGTGCATTTAGTGTAAAAAAGATTTTAGTAGGTAGGCCTACACCTGAGGTAGAGGCAGGATGCTCATGCAGGGGTGTATCTTTTGTAGAATTCTTTCTATGGTAAGCATTCAAGCAATTTCTCCCTCCCTTTCACATGTCTCAGATGCTGCGTTTAAAAAAATTTTTTTTCAAAATCTTTGTATTATTTGTTGTTCATTTAATTTTTCCTATTTTTAATAAAACCAGTTTACCATAGTCTAGTATAGAAGTGTTTTCTATTTTTACATATTGTAATTTCAACTGCATATCACTCAGTTTTATTTAAATGGAATATAAAAAAAAATTTCTTTCAATTTCATTCATAGTTATCTGCCATGGTAGTGCTGTTCTCATTCTGTTACACTGAATAAAGTTATAGAAATAATTACATATTTCTCTTATGTTTTACAAGTGGGGGAAAAAGAATCCCTAAATGATGTCTGCATGTTTGTTTTTCCCTTCAAAACAAAGATAGAGATAGCCAAAGTTAAGCAATTATATTTCTGATTTGACTTTTGTTAGTATTTGATAACTTTTTACTTTAGGAATGGAATATGGGACAAAGAGCATCAGACACCAGAGGTATCACATTTGAAGATGTTGTTGTTCCTGCTGAGGTAATACACTTTGGTATAATATTGAACTTGTATTAATTAATTGCTTCTGCCTACTATAAAAACTATGCCAAAACAACATGATACATATACAACAAAGATTGGCTTTTCTTTGTTGTGTGCATTAAACGATGTAGGAGTGTAACAAATGGTGAGATAATATACTAGAACAAACCTGTATAACCTATACAAGCATACATTCTCAGCTATATTGTTATTACCCCCCAAAAAGTTCATTTGATTATTCTGTTCACTTTCACTCAACAATTTGCTGTGTCCTCCTTGTCTCTTTTACTATAATCCCAACAATGGAATATCTCTGCACAGTTATTTCAAAATAGAAATAGAAGTCAAATTCCTCTTATATCACATTTAACAATTTAATATAGTCTTAGAGACATTAAATTTGAAAAAAAAATGGAATGGTCATGGTTGGAATACCTTTGATGAGGGCTTACTTGGAGCTAGGTAACTACATCACCACTATTTATCACCCAGATTGTCATTTGGCCTAGCAGTAAAAAGCAGACAGAATACCCTCTACCATCTTAAAAATGTAAGGACCCTTTAGATAAGGCAGTCCGAGATACAAAACAAAAAGATATGGAACAGGACAGTCTTAATTATGTCTGCTCAATCAGAGACTAAACAAGTATTTCTTCACAACCTTGCTGACCACCACCCAATGCAACCAGGTATTGTCTCCTCTTCATTCCTACAACAGCTCAACCTGCAAATTCCATATTAAATATTTCTTCCTAAATCAGTAACTGTTTGGAATTCCTTTCTTATCAAAGTTTTTTTTTATGTACACCACCTAACAGAAGTTTAAGCTGAACATCAACCCTCACCTCTATTTCATCATTCATGGAAGATGAAAGCTATGAACTCTATCCTTCTTCAGACTAAATAAGGGGTAAAAATATTTTTTTATTTTCAGAATGTTCTTGGTGCAGAAGGTATTGGTTTTAAGATTGCAATGGGCGCTTTCGACAAGACACGACCTGCAGTAAGTGATTATTCATGTCTTATTCTGATATAAGGTTAAATGTGCTAAAATCTAGCCCAGAGTTGATTCATATAAAATATTATGAAAATACTGGATTGATTGATTACCTGATTGTTTTTCTTTATTCTATTTCCAGGTGGCATCAGGAGCTTGTGGGTTAGCACAAAGAGCCTTTGATGAAGCTACAAAATATTCAATGGAGAGAAAAACCATGGGGCAACCCATTTGTTCAGTTAGTAAAACCTATATTTTGTATATTTATCTATTTCAAAATTTTATATCACGTTTTGTGAGCAACATCATTGTTGGTTTCAAGTTTCTGTTTGGCCAATCACTGGTTCACTGCATTTACAACAGCAAGAATGAAGGCAAGTTTCTGTAAAATTTGGGTGGAAGAAGTACTACATGATATTTTTTTTCAAAAGCACCGGTTTCTTTTTGTTTTTATTACCAATTGTCATACACAGACATGCATATTTATATATGGGAGCCTTCCACATAGGTTCAGCCTGCTAAATTTCACTCATAGGGCATTGGTTCATCTGAGACTATTGTAAAAGACCCAAGATACCATGGAAAGAGATCAAACTGGAGACTAAGTTTTTTTTTTTTTATAGTTAAGTTTGGAGGAAAGGGCAGTGCCAGTGGCCATTATAGGCGATTTAAGACTGCTGAAATGAATGCCCTTAGTGTTCTGTTTTAAACATTTCCAAGTTAACAACTGTAGAGGAAAGACATGCAGAGAAGGAATTCTAGAGGAGGAAGGAATAGGTGTTGTGGTTAGTGTGGACACTTGGAAGTTGGAGTTGACATAAGCAAGAAGTGATATAAGTGAGTAGTGAGTGCCTGAATAGAAGTGGCCAACTCTGTGTGTAGGCTATTGTACTAACTATACAAGAGGCATATGTGTAGGCTAGATGCTGGAGTGTGTCTGTGAATGACTTTATGCTTATCAGTTGAATGGGTTGATCCATGGCTAAATAAACTATTACCTTTAACTGGAATTCATTCACAATTCAATTTAAGTTATAGCAAAACTTGTCTCCATTGACAATTAATGGAGCCCCCTTGGGGTCCTTCAGCCTGATAGCAATAAAACCTCTGGATACAGTGTATACAACAACAGTCCTGTCCCAGATGTAGAAGCAATATTCCATTGTAGGCCTCACCTGGCCTTTGCTGAGGTTCAGTAATTGTTCAAAGCTGAAATATTTTCTGACCTCAAAGGGAAGAGCCAGTCTTTGAGATGTGGTTCAAATTGTGTTAGGGTTATATTTCATCAAAAAAGATCCTCTGTGGTGGTGAGGCCTAACATTTAAAGCAATTATAAGAGCTTTTAAATGGGGTAAGGTATGACAATGTCTTTATGGTATGAGCAGTTTTGTATTTTTTGCTGTTGAGACACAATTGGTAGGAACCCACTGGTGAATACTTTTGAAGATTTTGTTCATAGAAAGAGTGTGGGTGTCTTGGTTTCATGTGAATGATACTTGAGTGAGGGAAGGTTAAGAGAGAATGAAGAGTGATATCATTTGTGTAATATTGGGCATTATTAGAGGTGATGTAAAGTAGATCATTGGTGTATAAGAAGAAGAGTTTGGGGACTGAACCCTGGGGTACGCTAGAGCTGGTAGAGCATCAGCTAAAATGGTAGTGGGTGGATGGCAGAATCAGTAAGCAGCATGTCAGACAAAATACTTTGTGGACCATCATTTTATGTTCAATTCCTATTCAGATCTACTTTACCATTCACTTTTTTTTTTTTTTTTTTTGAGATCAATAAAATAAACACTGGGATTGATGTAGAAGGTAGTGCCCCTGCATGACCAAAATCCAAAGACCAAAACACGTAAAAGAATAAGAGAATATTTTCTCCCTGTCAGATTTTTCGACTGTTGTTTACTATGTGAAATCATTAATGTTAACCTACTTTCTACCATGAAATTATCTAGATTAGAACAGTATTCATATTTTACCAGTGTACTTATTTCATTAAATACGTACCTGTAAAGCACTAGTATTGATTTAATTAGCTATACTTTTCCTCAAAATTTATGGACTTATGCCTATGATGGAAATCATTATTTTGTTAACTTAATGTCTTTGTTTCCTTTGCAGCACCAAGCTGTTGCCTTTATGTTGGCTGATATGGCAATTGGAATTGAATCAGCACGACTGATGATGTATAAATCTGCTTGGGAAATTGACAATGGTATCCGAAATACTTACAATGCTTCAATTGCCAAATGTCTGGCCGGAGATGTTGCAAATAAATGTACAACTGATGCTGTACAGGTAAACGCTTTATTCATACTCTTCTATGTTAAACTAGGCACCCAAATTTCATTCATTCTCCCACTTGTATGCTATAATTTAGCATATTTTGGGTCACTCAAACACCATCGGTCCATATCAAAATAACACTGAATGAGAATTAACAGAATACCTTAATTTTTATATGTTTGGAGAAAATGTTGATGATATATGAAGATGTTTGCATGTTATATTTTAAATTGCTCTGTGTTACTCTTTTACTTGTTTCAGTCATTTGACTGTGGCCATGCTGGAGCACCACCTTTAGTCGAGCAAATCAACCCCAGGACTTATTCTACTGGTCTTTTTTGCCGAACTGCTAAGTTACGGGGACGTAAACAAACCAGCATTGGTTGTCAAGTGATGTTGGGGGGACAAATACAGACACACAAACATATGCACACACACACATATATATATATTATATATATATATATATATATATATATGACGGGATTCTTTTCAGTTTCCGTCTACCAAATCCATCCGTTCACAAGGCTTTGGTCAGCCCGAGGCTATAGTAGAAGACACTTGCCCAAGGTGCCACACAGTGGGACTGAACCCGGAACCATGTGGTTCGTAAGCAAGCTACTTACCACACAGCCACTCTTACGCCTTTATGTCCTTTATCATAGCTTAACTTCTCACTACCTGGCACAAAGCCATCTCTCTCATACTACTCCTCCCTTAGTCAAGAAGTTTTGTCTTTATTTTGCATATTACTTAGTGACCTCACTGGTGCTGGTTCTCTGTAAAGTGGTTGATTATGTTTATAAAATAAATATGAAGTACATGTTCTTTCACTGTTATACTCTTTCTTTTATTAGATATTTGGTGGAAATGGTTTCAACAGCGATTATCCAGTTGAAAAACTAATGAGAGATGCTAAGATTTACCAGGTCAGTGTTAAAATAATTTTGATTTATTGTCGGGTGACTTTTGGCCAACACTGTATTTGTGTGTGTGTGTGTGTGTGTGTGTCTGTGTCTGTGTTTGTCCCCCCATCACCACTTGACAACTGCTGTTGGTGGATTTAGATCCCTGTATTTTAGCAGTTTGGCAAAAGAGACCGATGGAATATGTTCTAGGTTTAAAAAAAAAAGGTCTTAGAGTTGATTTGTTCAACTAAAACCCTTTCATGGCAGTGCTGCAGCGTCTCTGCAGTCAAATGACTGAAACAAGTAAAAGAGTTAGTTGATCAAATATTTAACGAATTGCCTAACAATAAAGAAGTGTTATTGGACCAGTGCATGTGTTTATTATTGGTATAATGACCCTCCCAAGACAACAAAAGAATTCACATTAAGAATCTTGCAAACCAAATACAAAAATGAAGATTCTATATTTTTAACCTTCCCATTATTGTTATATGAAAAAATATTTAATAGAAATTTAGCACTTAATTGGTTTACGTTTAATAAGTTGTTGATCTTTAACATGAATAATTTCTAATTTATATATTTTCTTATTGAACTTTCAGATTTATGAGGGTACAGCTCAAATTCAAAGACTAATTATAGCAAGAGAACTTTTAAGTCGAGCCAAGAAGAACATGTAATGTTTGATATCCTTGGATAAAACACTTCAGTCTGAATGATATTGCTGTCTTCATTTATAACATAGTACATTAACAGAAGTTGATTGAGATGTAGGATTTTTTCATAAAAAAATAATCACCATTAAATAAGAGCTAAAATTATTTACTATGAAATAGATGCAAACACCTGCAACCCATAAAATTATATTGTTCTACAATAATTAGTTACAAACTCATTGTTGCCAATGGTAATATTAGCTGTATTGATTAATTTTTATCATCAGATAAATGTATCTTTTTGATTTTATTTTCAATTTTTATTTTTTATGTGAAGATAACAATATATTAACTAATTTTTATTTCCAAATCTTACTTTTTATTATAAATTAAGTTATGTAATTAGAGTTTTACTTCCTAGTTTTAAGGTAGTCTTAATTTTTAATTTTCTTTTCTTTTACTTATTGCTGCTATTAGGAAGTGATGAAACTTTTTTCAGTTTCATGGCATTGTTGAGAGATATTACTTACTCTGAGTAGGATACCATCTTTTGCTACTTTTGCCCATATAAGGATATATATTTTAAAGTAACAATTAATTTTGCCATGAGCTGTGCTTCCTTGTGGAATCTATTAGCAGATTAAAGGACTAAGATATTGAGCATTTGAGGACTGAGATATTGAGCATTTATTTAAGTTTCATTTAAATTTATCTTTCATATGCTTGGTATACAGTAATCATGTATAGGCTACCCTGACCTAACATTACTGTAACTATTTTAATTACCTCTACATTAACTTTTTAACTATTTTAACACTAAAAACTATTCAACCATATCGTAAATATATATCTATTATATACAGTAAGTGCTGGAGAACAATAGTGATGAAATAATGCTAAACTAGGAATTAATCAAGAAGAATCAGTTTAACTAAATTATCTACACCTATTTCATCCAGATATCACAATCATGTTTGAAAGAGTATTTTCAAGTCAGGGTGTATATGAATAGAATCTTTTCTTTATAAAATAAGAAATTCAGAAGGCACAATTGTATAGAGAGAATATTAGAAGAAAACCAAAAGTAGATGCCAATTCCTTGGGCATATATGTTCAAAATGTTTTGGACATTTTCAAGGATTTTAAAAGCCGTTCATTTCTTTTAAAAATTAGATTTGTCTATTTCATTATAAATGTTTTTATAATATTAAATGCAATAAATAATTATATTTTCATGCATGTGGTAGTTAATTATTTTCTTTTATTCAAGCTAATTTCATAATCTTAAATGAGTTAACATGTTTTTGTTTCTGTGAAATTATGGTTTTTGTTAAATGGAACCCTGCTGATGAGTTAAATGCATAATTAGCATCATAATAGAATTTGAAGAATACTAGATGCTGATATATCATCATCATCGTTTAACATCCGTTTTCCATGCTGGCATGGGTTGGATAGTTTGACTGTGGTCTGGAGAGCCAGCGACTGCACCAGGCTCCAATCTGATGTGGCAATGTTTCTACAACTGGATGCCCTTCCTAACGCCAACCACTCCAAGAGTGTTGTGGTTACTTTTTACGTGCCACCGGCACAGGAGCCAGTCAGGCAGGCCTGGCATCGATCACGTTCGGATAGTGCTTTTTACGCTCCACCGGCATGGGGGCCAGTCAGTGGGTACTGGCATTGGCCACGTTTGGATGGTGTTTTTTACATACCGCCGGCACGGGAGCCAGTCGGGGGCACTGACCACAGCTACAGTATTGGTTTTACTTGATTCAACAGGTCTTCTCAAGCATATCATATCACCCGACACATCAAGGGTACTCTTAACTGGGCCAGACTTTTAGCTGTGATCTCACTTTAGTTGCCAGGTCTTCTTAATCACAACATATCTCCCAAGGTGTTGGTCTCCTATCATTGCCTCTGTTCAAAGGTCATGCTTCACCACCTCATCCCATGTCTTCCTGGGTCTGCCTCTTCCACAGTTAGGGAGTGGCACTTCCTCACACAGCTGTCCTCTTCCACATATATATATAAAAATATATATTATAATCGTTATTGTGGCCGTGTGGTAAGCAGTTCGCTTCCTAACCACACGGTTTCGGGTTCAGTCCCACTGCATTGCATCTTGGACAAATATCATCTATTATTGTGCAGGGCCAACCCATGCCGTGTAAGTAAATTTAGTAGACAGAAACTAAAAGAAGCCTGTTTTGTGTGTGTGTGTGTGTGTGTGTTACTGTCTTCTTTTTTTGACATTGTGTGATAGTTGTAGGTAAGTGCCACTGTCATGCAGGTGGTGTCCTTCATTATAATCTTCTGAGACATGTCTGGTGATGAGGAAATATTGCCTTACTTGGAGACAGGTGAGAGTTGGCAACAGGAAGAGCATCCAGCTATAGAAAATCTGCCTCAACAAATTCCATCTAACCCATGTCAGTATTGTAAAGTGGATGATAAATGATGATGGTGATGCTGATGATTCTATTAATCCTAATTATACTAATTTCACTTGTGGATCTCAGTTCCCTTGGGTCATATTTAACCTTTCTTAAAAGAATTGTTTGCATGGTGTTTTTCCCCACTCTTTTACTTCAGAGAAAAGATAGTGCTCATGTTCTTTTATAGGGTGTTGGAGACTGATGGGAATGAGTGAGGAAGGTACCCTCAAACTGGAAACCTGGCCTGAATGTTTGCAACAGAGTAGGCCCCACTAAAGGTATCCAAGGTACTTGGTGATGATTTTAAAGTGGCCAGTGGATTAAGTCTACCACCCAAGTAGGCCATGGCAGAATTTGAACTCTGAATGCAAAGAGCTAGAACAAATGTCTGAAGTTGAACTCATCTCCGTCAAGCATCACCACTGGAACCTCTCTATTGTCATTCCACTTGCTAGAAATAGGAGTTACATTTGCCTCAAATCATACTGTACTTGTTTTAAAAACATAAGGTTACACTGAATAATATAGTCTTAAATAAACTATTCCTGAAAACGACGCATTGTTCATGTTAGCTCAATGCATCTTTGCTCTGGTGAATTGTAGCTAAAAGAAGGTTAACCAACTGAAGATATCAGGGTCCAGGCAAAAAGTCCTAAAATATATTATAATCTTCCTTTGTGTTGGTTCATTTCACATTATTATTCTTTTATCTACCTGAGTACAGTAACCCCACCTATATAAGTTAGAACATATCTTCCTAAAAATTATCAGTGCAGTGGAAAGCCAATAATGCAACCAAATGCTAAGGAAAGATTGCAGACAAGTGATGATAAAGAAAAACACTAACCTGTTTCCATGTATAATCTGCTTTAGAGTATATAAATTCAAGGGTCATTACGGTAATCCTCCAAAAATAATCTAACACAGTCAGGTCACCTGTGAAGGATTACTGAGGAAAGCTTGTGGAGCATGACTACTCAATCATCTGGAAAGCCATTGAAAGTATTAGAAAAGAACAAGCTCTTGTATCAACAACTCTGATTAAGGATTCTTGTGGTGAGCCTCCATGAAAATGAGTCAAACATGTCATAAAGGAACATCTACAGGTCGTAGTAAAATGAACTTTAAATGAACCTTGACACTTTGTGAGGTTTTCAATATCATATTTGTTTTAAATTTTCAAAGATACAGTACGATATTCTTTATATTATGCACATTTGTGTGATTAGGGTTATATAATTAAGGTAATGTGGAGGCACAATGGCCCAGTGGTTAGGGCAGCAGACTCGTGGTCATAGGATCGCGGTTTCGATTCCCAGACTGGGTGTTGTGAGTGTTTATTGAGCAAAAACACCTAAAGCTCCACGAGACTCCAGCAAGGGATGGTGGCAAACCCTGCTGTACTCTTTTTCACCACAACTTTCTCTCACTCTTACTTCCTGTTTCTGTTGTACCTGTAATTCAAAGGGTCAGCCTTGTCACACTGTATCACGCTGAATATCCCATGAACTACGTTAAGGGTACACGTGTCTGTGGAGTGCTCAGCCACTTGCACGTTAATTTCACAAGTAGGCTGTTCCGTTGATTGGATCAACTGGAACCCTCGTCGTCGTAAGCGTCGGAGTGCCAACAACAAATTTAGGTAATATTATCTCAGAGAAGTGTTCATAGAGTACAAGCAATAAGAATAAAAGTTATGATTAAAAAAAATTTCGTTTTTGTCCAGGGTGAGGTGTTCTAAGGGTTTTTTTTTCTAGGGGTTTTTGTCCCTGGGTATTTTGCCCTCGTTTTTTTTCCTCAGGAAAGAGGTACACTCGAAGGTATCTGTAATGTTAATCCTTAATTTAAATACCACACACCTTTTTATTGATTTGTCATTAAGCGCATGTATTATTTAGTTTTGTAAATTTAAGATTTGAATGGCTAGACATGAAAATTAAATACACAGTTCAAAGTCCAACATAACCGACATGGGTTTGGTTCATTTTTTTATGAAAAACTTATCCTTGAATGGTTTATTGTTTATCATTTCTCTTTATTGTAGACATGATTTAGCTTTCATCAAATTTAATACGTTCATATCACTAAGCTGTGTTTGTATGCAATGTCAATAACGTTCAGTTAAGTTCATTATCTTTTATCGGATCTTTTACTTGTTTCAGTCATTAGACTGCGACCAAGCTGGGGCACCGTCTTGAAGAATTTTTAGTCAAATGAATCGACCCCAGTATTTATAATTTTTTTTATCGGACTCTTTTGCCGAACCGTTATTTTTCGGGGATGTAAACACACCAACACCGGTTGTCAATTGGTGGTGGGACGGACACACACACACATGCACACACACACACACACACACACGCACACACACACACACACAAGCTTCTTTCAGTTTCCGTCTACCAAATTCACTCACGAGTTTTTGATCAGCCCGAGACTATAGTAGAAGAAACTCATCTAAGGTGTCACGAAGTAGGACGGAACTTGGAACCATGTGGTTGGGAAGCAAGCTTCTTACTATACAACCACACCTGATACATATAATTTTTCTTTGCTAAATTTTGTTACTATATAACCTCCCTATCTCCTTCCTTTCTTCCCTCCTATTAGTCTCGGAAATACTACCTCCATTTCTGAGTAAAAGAAAGAAAACAGCATAAATATGCTTACTAGGCGAACTCTAAAGCAATTTCAAATTTAAATAATTTAGCTGTCGGAGTTGTCTTCCCTGTTTATCTGTCAGTTTGTCTATCTATTTATCTATCTGTCTGTCTGTCTGTGTATCTAGCTAGTTTGGTAGTGTATCGTAGCCGCCAAGGATCGTTGGCGGCTATTCAGCCTGTTCTTCTAGAAGGGCATTATGAGACTGGAACCTTGTTTTCAACTGTTCATACTTCAAATTTTTTTCTCTTCTTGATTTTCACCTCTGGTATTTTGATCTTGTCACTCATTGATTCCAGCTGATTCACAGAAACCTCAAACACATTTAATCTCTCCTTTCTACCATTAAGCTAATGTCCCCCACGCGACCTTTTGAATTAAAATGATTTGTTTGCTATATTATATTAATACCAAGTTAACTATTTCTTCTTTATACAGAAAGAGTCACTGTGTAATTCCCTCGGTCATTCTTTTGACAAAAACACAGATCTTTTTCAAATATGAACCTTAAAACTTTTCTAACATCTTTTTGCGTTAAAAGAAAATTATATCATCTTTTCTTCAAGGATTGCTAACAGTTACCATTAGGTTTTTGTTTTCTTCCCCCTTTCATATATGTATAGAGGTGTCTTTTATGTGCCACCCGCACAAGCCAGTCCAGATCGTTGCCAGTGCCCCTGGACTGGCTTGTGCGGGTGGCACATAAAAGACACCATTTCGAGCGTGGCCGTTTTCGTGCGGGTGACACGTAAAAGCACCCACTACACTCTCTGAGTGGTTGGCGTTAGGAAGGGCATCCAGCTGTAGAAACTCTGCCAAATCAGACTGGAGCCTGGTGTTGCCATCCGGTTTCACCAGTCCTCAGTCAAATCGTCCAACCCATGCTAGCATGGAAAGCGGACGTTAAACGATGATGATGATGATGATGATGATACGTATGCGCAACAGCAAATGGGTAGCAATGTAACTAGTTTTCCACTCCAGTTTGAGAACAATCGACTGTGTTACTTGATTGATGTATGTGAACTACAATACACAAATATAGTAAATATTTAATATAAAGTGTAATCTATCCTGCTATCCCTAGTTCGGACCTTTTTCTTTCCTATTCTATTTATCATATTCATAATTATCGAGTTCCAATTTTATATTTAAAAAAAAGATAAGTAAATCGAATGTAAGTTATTTTAACCAGTGTTTTCAAGAAAATTGTAAAAACATTATTTTACCTCGTATCATAGGGATCCGAACTGCAATGGTGAAGTATTCAACTAGGGATCACGAGTAAGCCACTACAGTTTTACATGACTGATCTATAAAAAGACTAATCAGCGTGAGGCAATGATGGGATATGGTTTCTCGGACGATCTAAAATATGTTCCCCGTTTTACCCTACTTAAACTGTTTGGCACCTAACTCAAACAAACGACCTCTGGCTCTCAGGCAGACCACTTCAAGCAAGAGACGATTTTGGACACTCACACACGATGTATTACAGTTAGCCTTCAACAAGACTCAGAGTAGTTCTCTCCTCCCAACCGGCGGATACTGAATTTTTTTTCTCAAGATAGCCAACACTAAATCATGTTCATCAATAATTATGTTAAAAGTTAGAAGTTCACGAGTTTGCTTCATTTATTACACACACAACCAGCTAGACCACACAACGATGGCCTTCAACAATACTACACATCAAGTTTACTATCCTATATAATGCTGATTACTAACGATTATTATTTTCTTTCGCTTTTATTCATTTACTTTTAATTTGTTGTCCGCCATATTTGATATACATTTTATATATATATATATATATATATATATATATATATATATATATAGAAGGTTTAGATTTAGATTCAGGATTGAATATGGTACTTATGTGTAGGCACCAGAATATCGTATGGTATGGTATTATACAAAAACCATTCCAAAAGGATAGGTGATCAAAAAATCAAAATAAGCAACACGGATTTCAAAGATGATTGCAGTACGCACGTTTCATGCTACTCCATTTATTTAAGTAATGCGAGCATTACATTAAATGCAATATGAAGAGCAATCTTCAGCTGCACGAAAATGCAGAAAATTACAGTAGAATAGACATATTATAATTGTGGCAACATTTCAAATCCAAGTGGGAGAAAAAATACATAAAAATCCAAGTGGGAGGAAGAATACATAAATCCATCTTGACATAGCCGAGTCTATCAGGCTAGTAATTGATTCTAGACAAAAGTTCTAACTGTCTCTGATTTTATTGTCTCTTATCTAGTGGTGATAGCATAAGGGACAATTACTTCTAAGGAAAGGGAAGGTGTAAGCAGTATGCATGGACAAGGCTATAAATGTATTAGATTATAAAGGTTTCCCTGGTCAGAGTAGTACCAGGTCATTTTACTACTATCAAAATGTTGAGGAATTAAAACCCTAGGTATATGGGTCAAATAGGTTTTTTTCTTTTAGTCTGAATAGTGTATCAGTACAGTTATACAGATAACAATATTAGTTTAACCACTGATACTCTATTCAGACTAAAAGAAAAAACCTATTTGACCCATATACCTAGGGTTTTAATTCCTCAACATTTTGATAGTAGTAAAATGACCTGATACTACTCTGACCAGGGAAACCTTTATAATCTAATACATTTATAGCCTTGTCCATGCATACTACTTACACCTTCCCTTTCCTTAGAAGTAATTGTCCCTTATGCTATCACCACTAGATAAGAGACAATAAAATCAGAGACAGTTAGAACTTTTGTCTAGAATCAATTACTAGCCTGATAGACTCGGCTATGTCAAGATGGATTTATGTATTCTTCCTCCCACTTGGATTTTTATGTATTCTTTCTCCCACTTGGATTTGAAATGTTGCCACAATTATAATATGTCTATTCTACTGTAATTTTCTGCATTTTCGTGCAGCTGAAGATTGCTCTTCATATTGCATTTAATGTAATGCTCGCATTACTTAAATAAATGGAGTAGCATGAAACGTGCGTACTGCAATCATCTTTGAAATCCGTGTTGCTTATTTTGATTTTTTATATATATATCAGTGATCGTCTATATGTGAAAAAGGTACTTAGAACGACAGTAGTAGGAAAAACGGTTGGCAAAATCGTTATAGCATCAGACAAAATGCCTGTATTTAAAAGTCTTGCGGAGGTAAACCCAGCCGTTCATACCTCAAGAAACGATAAAATAAAGGGTTATCATGTAGTTTATGGGGTTTAGAAAGAAATGAATGTTAATTGACCGGAAGTAACAATGGATCCTTTCTGTTTAGCTGCATTTTAAAAAGTTTTTAAATTAAGTGAAAATTTTCAGATTTGGTGTATTGATGTAATATTCCACGCTGACTCTCAATGCCTAATTCACTTGTTCCAGAAATTAAAAAATAAAAAAATATTTTCAGATGCTTAAAGCTTGATGATTTCTACCCAATCTGAAAACAGGATTCGGAAGCTGTCATTTTGTGCGTGACTGCAATCGTAACACGACAAAACAATGTCAGCATTGTGTGAAACCATGTGCTTTAAGCAGTTAATAAGCGAAAAATGACTTTAAAAAGGAGTAAACAACGCATATTTTGTAGTTTTACGCATTCAATATGCATTTAATGTGAAAAAAAAAAGAGTAAACAACACGTTTTGTAGTTTTAAGAGCAGAAAAAGATGGGTGCAAGCAGAAAAACACAGTGTAAAATATCAGTTTGTAAACACGTAGTTTTTCATAAACACTTTTCCAGCGCTTGGCTTGTTACTGTGACTTTCGAATGGCTAAACGTACCCCAAATTTGCAAACTTTAAAGCTATTAACTGTTTTGTTTATTGACTTATGTCGAAAATAAATTTCATGTCAATAATGAGTATACAAAGCTACATTAATACACCAAATTTGAAATCAATTAGAACAAAATTGAATAAATTGAAAAATGGCAGCCAAACAGAAAAGATCCCGGACAACAGTGACATCCCATAAATTCATAAAGGGAGAAATCTTTTGATTTTATTGACAGAGCTCCTTCATTAAGTCGCGTCAATAGGTACCTACTTGTATAGTACATTCTAGTGATATCCTAAGTATTTCAGAAATAGCAGCTAAGGTACACCGTCCCAACTTACTATACCCAACATAAATGTAATTGTTTTCAACTTATATAAGATATAAGAATGATTTTCATGTTATATAAAATGTATGTAGATATGTATGTTGGCTTACATAGATTTGTTTACATGAAATTATAGGATATCACTGACCTCACTTCCGCTAAATGTAAGCCTTCTCAAGTCTATAAGCATAATTCAATGAATATCGAGTCGTATATGAATGATATTCTTTACGTGCGAGCAGACTTGTTGTATCGTGGCAAAATGTCTAGTTAAAGCAAAGAAGAAGAAAAATATTCCATAACTGAATGTGTATTCAAGGGACTAACCTGAAACTATATTTTAGCAATGCTAAAATATAATTTTATTTATTCCCTGTTTAATAACATATCTTAACCTCACGCCATTCACAAGTCTTTATGAATGGCGCGAGGTCTCTTTACAGTCAGTCAATTTAGAAAATGTTTACTTTAAGCTATATTTGTTAGCTGTTTGACTGCTTTCTAAGAACGAAACTGTTTGTATAGTTATGTGAATTTCTCGCTGTGCCCAACTTTTCAATTTGATGCAGTTTTGAATATGTTAGCAAGATTTTCACGTTATACAGTGAAGAAATTAGGTAATTTTAAAATTAGATTTAAATATCTACTTTAGTTTTTATTAGAGTTGTGTCGCTTGTGGAGTTTGGGTGCTAGATTAATTTCATAAAAAGTAGTATAAAATTTCAAAAATAGCTGATTGTGTTAGAAAGTAGGCCAACATATTACTAGGAAATTTTACACATACATATACACGCGTGCGCAAGTACACACACGCACACGCACACAAAAACTGTCCATGAGCACGATATTCAATAAGATTCTTAACAATACAAATTAAGATTTTATTGCATCAATACAAACACCGCTTCACTAATATATTTTCTATCTTTATATATACTTGAATCGTACATCGGTATGGCTTCGGAAAGAGTAAAATCACTAGCGTAGCTAGAGTGTGTGTCGTCTGGGGTGGCCCTTCCGTTTGCCGCCCCCGGCCCCCCCCAAAAAGCACATATTGCCTACAGCAGACCCAAAAGTGCCGCCCGGGGCGCACCGCTCCCACAACTCCCACCTAGCTACGCTAGTGAGTAAAATCATTGCAGAAACTGTTTTATCATTCAAGTTCCATTTTTAATCATTCAAGTTCCATTTGAACCCGCGAGTACGTTTTAGCGAGCGCAATTTAGCTTGACTATATCCCTGAAAGATGCAAAAGCGGACGTTCACATGGGTTTGTGTTTGCGACTGAAAATTTCGAAAATATTTCCGTCAATTAGAGAGCCGTAAACACAAATCCATGTGGCCGCCTACTTTTGCGTCCTCCAGGAATATAGTAATAAGAAATCGTGTGAAATACAGGAGTTATAGAAATATGAAATCGCACGAGTACATTAAAAGTACATCATAACATTTATTAGTTTACACGCCGGGCGAAATGCTTAGCGGTATTTCGTATGACTTTACGTTCTGAGTTCAAATTCCGCCGAGGTCGACTTTGCTTTTCATCCTTTTGGGGTCGATAAATTATGTACCAGTTGCGTACTGAGATCGATCTAATCGACTGGCCCCCTCCCTTAAAATTTCGGTCCTTGTACCTAGAGTAGAAAAGAATATTTCTTAGTTTAGTTTTGGTGAGAGTGTCTTTTACCAGTGGCATTTCCTGATGGCACTCTCTAAATACTCAACGCATTTTCTGTGAAATCTGACAAACCCAGTTCACTAGCTGCATTTTTAAGTGTTACTACTTTACATAAAAATTTTGGCCCATCAACAGCAGATTCTTCAAAAAAAACTTTTTTTTTCATCGAGTATTAGCAGTTAGCACTACAAGTTCTGTATTTCTCCATTTTTATACTGATCAGCCAATACTAAAGGGAGAATTGCAAAACGGGGACAAGTGTGACTTAAATTCTTGGAGAAATTCTTTAGACTTTTTGAAGGGTTTCCAAATTTCTTAATACACTGTACAAGAGTCATTTGTACACTCGCTTCAGAAACTTTTGTCATTATTAATATACAGCGCTTCCTTCTTAGGAAATATATTTTGATGAAATTTAACTATTGAAAAGGTTTCAGAACTTGTATCAAAAGTCAAAATTTGTTCACATGAGAGGTAAGGTACTGTTATTCCACTCTAAATTCGTTACAAGGTTCACATATTGAGAATGCCAAAAGTTACGTAACTATAGAAAATACAAACCTGCACACTTTTTCTAAGTTGCTGTTGGCACTCCGTCGCTTACGACGTCGAGGGTTCCAGTTGAACTGATCAACGGAACAGCCTGCTCGTGAAATTAACGTGCAAGTGGCTGAGCACTCCACAGACACGTGTACCCGTAACGTAGTTCTCGGGGATATTCAGCGTGATACAGTGTGACAAGGCTGACCCTTTCAATTACAGGCACAACAGAAACAGGAAGTAAGAGAAAGTTGTGGTGAAAGAGTACTGCAGGGTTCGCCACCATCCCCTGCCGGAGCCTCGTGGAGCTTTAGCTCAACAAACACTCACAACGCCCGGTCTGGGAATCGAAACCGCGATCCTTTGACCACGAGTTCGCTGCCCTAACCACTGGGCCATTGCGCCTCCACTACTTTTTCTAAGACACTACAATGATCTGTCATTTACTTTTGGCACAGCATATTCAATTTTTAAAAAAATCATTCAACACAAATCTCATAAATGATAAATAAAGTTCGTTAGTTGTATTTTAGTACATACCACGTAATTTCCTTGCATAATAATTGTACCAAGAAGATCCATTTACAAATGTATTTTTAATACATCTCACTATCTAAGATATTTTTAAAGCAGTTACTTCTGGCAAACCAATCTTCTAGCAGGAGGAGAATAATTTCGAAGAGTTCCTCAACATCGTTGATTAATTTATATATTTCTATGTAAGATTCTTCTTACAGCGTTCATTTGTGGAACCAGCTGTAAGTTTCTAATAGATAGCCAATGATAAAAGGCAATTTTTCAGCTGCATGGAATTACTATACTAAACAAAGAATTGCAGACCTTTATGAGGACCAAGTTTGGATTGTCTTAACGTGTATAAACAGAGGTTTCAAATAAGAGCTGGTAGAATCATTAGCACGTCGGACGGGATGCTTAGAGGCGTTTCATCTGACTTTTTACGTTCTGAGTTCGAATCCCGCTGAGGTTAGCTTTGCCTTTTATACTTTCGGGGTCGATTAAAATGAAGTACCAGTCAAATATTGTCTCGATGTAATCCACTTGCCCCGCCCCTCAAAAACTGCAGATATTGTGTCAAAATTAGAAAGAATATTAATTCTCACATGGCTCGGTACTATTTTTTTTTGTCATTTATTGCAATATCTAACATATACATAAATGTGTTTTACATAAAATGTTGGTTGACTCGTCTAAAATCAAGAACTGACTATTGCTTATGTCTTCTATTTGAGTGAGTAAAAAGATCAAAATACAAGAGAAAAGTTTGTTTGCTCAAATTAAGAAGAGGAAAAATTTAAAGCCTTGACACTTAATGACGACTGGTGAAGAAGAAATGTGTGTGTGTGTGTGTGTGCGCGCGCGCACGGGCACGCGCGCGCATGTTAAAGAGGTAGAGGCAAAAAAAAGTAAGAAGTACTGACGCGAAAGCTTACAAAAAAAGACAATACTGCTATGTTAAAACTCTTAAGTAATTTGTCGTGTTTCCCACTGAAATCACGCAGTGATATTGGAAAATTACCAACAGTCAACAGACAGTTGCCTTGTAACCATTGTTAATTCGATATTATCATGTCTCAGATTTCTTTTAAGATTAATATTTTGTCGATATTTTTCAGAATATTCCCCACTACCCAACAATCAGTTCAATGTTTCTCTTTGTGCTTAAATATATATATATATATATATATATATATATATATATATATATATATATATATATATATATATATATATATATATATATATATATATATATATATATATATATATATATATATATAAAGAGAATAAGACAAGGTAGAAAATGCTAAAACAATTTTATCATGAAGAACATTTTACTACCGGTTCCAGTCTTTTCGACTTTTTCAACTTAGAGTAAAGCAAGAAAAACAATTGAATTGATGAAAAATTAAATGAAATGTTTTTTTTTTTAAATATCAGTGGCTGTGTGGTAAGTAGCTTGCTTACCAACCACAAGGTTCTGAGTTCATTCCCACTGCGTGGCACCTTGGGCGAGTGTCTTCTACTATAGCCTCGGGCCGACCAAAGCCTTGTGAGTGGATTTGGTAGACGGAAACTGAAAGAAGCCCGTCGTATATATGTATATATATGTGTGTGTATATGTTTGTGTGTCTGTGTTTGTCCCCCCAACATCGCTTGACAACCGATGGTGGTGTGTTTACGTCCCCGTAACTTAGCGTTTCGGCAAAAGAGACCGATAGAATAATTACTAGGCATCCAAAGAATAAGTCCTGGGGTCGATTTGCTCGACTAAAGGCGGTGCTCCAGCATGGCCACAGTCAAATGACTGAAAGTAAAAGAGTAAAAGAGTCTTCAAATAGGTAGGACGTTTTCCTTTTTTCAGTCTCTCTCTCTTTTACTTTTGTGAAGGCTCGGTAGGTAGAAGCAGATCTGAAAGAATAGTTAATAAGGGTGCAGAGGAATGCTGGTTCTGGATATTGATTGTCTAAGCAGCAGCAGCGGAGGAAGGAGACGGCGAAGAAGAAGAAGAAGGAAAGAAAGAAAGAAAAGAAAAAGACGGGAGTGGTATGACGGTAGTAGGCTGTTCGTGGAATCTTCTTTAATGGTCAAGTGACCTGTTGTGGTTGTAGCAGTAGTGATTGGAATTGTTCTGAATAAATTCATGGGTAGTGAATGTTTTGAATATATTGTTTTTAATATTTGCGTGGGTATTATTCTAAGATCCTTGAAGCATTCAAAAGTGGGTTTATATTTTGCGATAAAATGTTTCTTTGTTAATGCGCTGATTAGGTTGCATTGTCTCTGAATGCGCTGATATAGGTGGCATTGTCCCTGAATTTATAGAGGGGAAAAATTCTGAAGTTGGGTTGTTCGTTAATAGCACAAATGTCGATGTGTTCGCTTAATGGTATTTTCTGTATTCCCGAATTTTAATCTGGGATTTATGTACGGTCATCCTCTGGCGTAGACTGTTTTTGGTTTGGCCTGTGTATTGCTCTCGACACTCTGAACAACTTAACACGTATAATAGGTTTTCCGAAGCACATGTTGACCCTGTTTGAAGGAGAACCGATCCCTCAGTTAGGTTGATACATATACCACAGTTAGGTCTTCCGCATTTTTTACTGACGGTTTCAATGTTGTTGACGAGTGTACTTGGGCTTATGTTAGAAGACCTTTCATTGACTTGGGTTGTCTTTTGCTCTTTATGTTGGTGTGCGTTTCATTGTTTAGGGGGTTGTGTGTGGATATGTATGGTAGGATTTTTGGTTGTAAATCCTTCTTTAGTTTGGGATGTCTGAGATCGTAGATGTTGAATTGTAGGGCACCTTAAAAACCCATATCAGTTACTGATGGTGGGTAGTTTCCTGCTGATGAGTGTATCCTTTAGCTCATGTAGCCGTGGCTAGAGAATTATTCTAATTACTTTCTGGCTAGAGAATTACCCACCAATGAACTCCTACATCACATCAAAAAAGAATTCGTAATAGAAAGGCTAAAATTCATCTTGGAGAATAACTTTTTCGTCTTCAAAGACAACTTCTATGGACAAAAATCGGGGACTGCGATGAGTACGAGAATGGCCCCCTCCTTTGCTAGCGTAGTCATGGGATGCCTAGAAATCAATCTTTATCGTAAGGTACTAGAAAAATACGGCAATCCATTCTCACTCTACATAGAAAATAACTGGAAGAGGTATCTAGATGACTGCTTCATTCTTTGGCATGAAAGTATAGAGAGATTTTAAGTATTTCTAAATGGACTTGACATAAACATTCAATTTACGATGGAATATAGCTATTAACAACTTCCATTCCTCGAAACCTCATTAAGAAATCCAACAACAAAATAGAAACAGACATATATTATAATCCCACGGACTCCAAGCAATATCTACCGTTCAACTCATGCCACCCCAGACATACTAGAATGAATATCACTTTCAACCTCGCAAAAAGGACTTGTACTATAGTATCTGATACAAGTACCAGGGACACACGACTACATGAGCTAGAAGATACACTCATCAGCAGGAACTACCCAACATCAATAATTGATATAGGAATGAAGCCTTCGACACCATCCTCCAGAACATTCCTTTACTAAAAAGGACTACAGAATGACTCAACTTCTCCAAACGCACACCATCATAAAGAGCAAAAGAAACCCAAGTCAATGAAAAGTCTTCTTACATAAACCCAAGTACACTCGTCAACAACATTGAAACCGCCAGTAAAAAAATGTGGAAGACCTAACTGTGGTATATGTATCAACCTAACTGAGGGATCGGAGTTCTCCTTCAAACAGGGTCAACGTTTTACAGTGAAAAGCAATTTCACATGTGCTTCGGAAAACCTAATATGCGTGTTAAGTTGTTCAGAGTGCCGAGAGCAATACACAGGCCAAACCAAAATAAGTCTACGCCAGTCTTTGCCTTTACCTGTTTTAGTTGACTTTCCCCTCCACATGCTTTCTTTGGTTTGGATTTCCAGTTGCCTTCTTTGGTTTGGATTTCCGTTCGTTTATGCACTATGCGCTGTTTTACAGCAACATCCGTAATGATTTCTTTTCATCCACAACTTTTCTGGCGGCTCTTTCCATGACATCAGGAGGGGTATCCCCCCTTGTAGTCTTCCTTTTGTAATTTCTAGGCATGGCGTGTTAAACTGAAATAGAAGGGGTAAGTTGTTACATGCCTGGGATAAGTTGATACACTGTAACACTTAGCCCCGACCATGGATTTCTGGGGATTACCTCGTACACAACACTAGCAATGCATGGCATCCAGGACCTACCTTCATGTATCGAAGGCAACTTCCAACACTTTCTAATGAGCCACAAACTACTTCAGTAGCACCACTTGTGCTTTAGCAGTTAAGGAAATAACTTTAGTAGTTAAGGAAATAACTTTAGTAGCTAAGGAAATAACTTTGTGGCATATTACTCTTTACTCTTTTACTTGTTTCAGTCATTTGACTGTGGCCATGCCTTTAGTCGAGCAAATCGACCCCAGGACTTATTCTTTGTAAGCCTAGTACTTATTCTATCGGCCTTTTTTGCCGAACCACTAAGTTACGGGGACGTAAACACACCAGCATCGGTTGTCAAGCGATGTTGGGAGAGGACAAACATAGACACACAAACATATACACGTACATACATATATATATATATATATATGCATATATACGACGGGCTCCTTTCAGTTTCCGTCTACCAAATCCACTCACAAGGCTTTGGTCGGCCCGAGGCTATAGTATAAGACACTTGCCCAAGGTGCCACGCAGTGGGACTGAACTCGGAACCATGTGGTTGGTAAGCAAGCTACTTACCACAAAGCCACTCTTATATATATAGGCGCAGGCGTGACTTTATGGTAAGAAACTTGCTTCCCAACTACATGGTCCCGGGGGTTTAGTCTCACTGCGTGGCACATTGGGCAAGTATCTTCTACGAAGGCCTCGGACCGACCAAAACCTTGTGAGTGGATTTGGTAGACGGAAACTAAAAAAGCCCGCCGTATATATATATATATATATATATATATATATATATATATATATATATAAAGCAGTTGTATACTGTCAACTCAATGTGACAGTCCCAATAAGGGAATAATACTGCTGCTATTTAGCCCTAGGAAGCTGGACCGCTTCCTGTCGGACTCGACACATTTTCTGTGTCCTTATATTTGCGAGGGGGAGACAAGCACCTCCACCCAGCTCAGTATGCATTCAGGGACATGTTTCTGAGTCATTGCTCGTCATCAGCCTGAAGTAGCAACACTAGCTGGTTGAAAATGCATGTCAAACTCTCGGAAATATATATATATATATATATATATATATATATATATATATATATATATATATATATATATATATATATATATATATATATATATATATATATATATATTCGTTTATATATATATATAAAGGGCATTACTACAGAATAATGCCACACACTAGACTTCCCAAATAAACACATTTTAGTACCGAATGTGAGGAAAACAACTTTTGAAAGAAACCAACATTTAAAAAAAATAATAAACTCAACTATATATCGACCGATTTCACGATTACCAGAATGAAATCTAGTTTCCGTTCGTCAGCATAGTATAGTATTAACATATATAAATAAACAGAATCCTCACCTTACCAAAACGAACACGCATGTATCCGGCCAAGCAAAGGGAATGATGCTTATCTATATACATCGGTAAAAAAAAGCGGGAATCTCTCTGAGTTGTTCTCGGTACACGTGTATAAAACGGAATAAAATTCAGCATTGAATATATTCCGGATATATATTTTTGGTTAATAAAATCCAAAAGAGGATAAAATCTTTTACAAGAATTCTGATAAAATTCTTGTAAAAGATTTTATCCTCTTTTTGATTTTATTAACCAAATATATATATATATATATATATATATATATATATATATATATATATATATATATATATATATATATATATATATATATGTATGTATATGTATATGTATGTATGTATGTATGTGTGTGTGTGTGTGTGTGTGTGTGTGTTTGTCCCCACCCCATCAACCGATGTTGGTGTGTTTATATCCCCGTAACTTAGCGGTTCGGCAAAAGAGACCGATAGAATAAGTACTAGGCTTACAAAGAATTAGTCTTCGACTAAAGGCAGTACTCCAGCAGTCAATGACTAAAACAAGTAAAAGAATAAAAGAATATATATATGAAGTGTGCGTAGGTTCCAAGATTCAATCGTTAAACCGTCAACTGTGATTAATAAAGTAAGCAGCCTAACTATCTCACCTAACATAGAATTGCTCAAAGTCCAATTTAAAAGATTGTAGTCTTGTAGTCAACGTATTGTAAATTGTTTCGACTTACGGAATTACTCCAAATGTTCGCGTCATTCACTGTAAGCTGTGACAAACTCAGACGACCGGTTATAAGTTGACTACACTGAAATAATATATAACAAAGTGATCACTAATAAACTTAACATAATAAACTGAGATAATATAATTAATTAAAACCAAACCCATGAAGGAGAGAACATTAGAACACTATCTTAATGATCAATGTGTTTAAAATATATATTATGAAACAAAGCGTTTCTTGGATTCTTAGCACTTAGAAATTTATGAGAGTCAACTGTCATACTTGGATAAATCTTATTGCTTTCCTGAAAATCTTATGTTTAAATTCAGTGCAACAGAAATAAACTCATTCACTTCTCCGACCTACATAAAATTTTCGAACAAATATAAATACGGAACTCTAAATAGAATTCTTCCTTTTTCGTCCGGCATCTGTCTTATTGTTTTCAATAATAAATGAAGCAAACAGATTTTATACGTGTTTTATCTTTTATTTACATCTTAGAACAGAGCTATTTCTCTATACAATTATAGAGACTTAATCCATATTAACGTTATTTATATCATGTTAAAGGAACTTTGTGAAGATGCATCTTCTCTTTCAGCCGGCTCCTTGTCGGAAGAACATGTTTTCTCTGAATATTTTAGGGGAGTTCGTTTTCGATTTTAGACGTCTTTCTTTTTCTTGCATGCCTATATCTTCATAACCTCTACAACTGACACAAATGCTACTAAAAGTGTACGAACCTTGTCGTTGTTAATTTCCCCTTAATACTGTAAATAACAGATTGCTAAGGACTCTTATATACGGTTCCTAACGACGAATTCACAGGAAAATAAAAAGCTGTAAGAATAACTTATATTCCTTCCGTTGATTAATTTGGTTCATATCACACTGTCCCACGAAGTTTAAATAATCTGCTATCATTAACATATATCTGTCACATATAATTTCTAGGTACACGTTATACTCAAAAGTTAGAGAATACAATATAAGAAGGAGAACAGGTCAGGTCAAGCGTGGAAGCAAGCGCCGTTGCAGCACATTCCTGCATTCATCATTTGTCGGTATATTCTCGGTCCTCTCGGGTGACCCGTCGAGCAGAGTCCCAGTCAGTGCCTATCTCTTCGAGATACCCCCTCATCTGCTGTGACCATGTGGCATGTGGTCGATCAATATTACCCGACAACCCAGCCGCATCCCCAGTGAAGAGAATATGGTAAACAGGGTCTAACTTAGCAAATCTAACAGCATGGCCAAACAGTCTGAGCTGGCGTTCCTGAATTATACAAGTAACAGGGCGCATCCCAATATCTGAGTAGAATCGTTGATTGAATACGAAATCTGACCAATGGTGACCCATAAGTGACCCATAAGTGACCCATAAGTTCGGGTGGCTCATAAAGGCCCCGGACAGTGTCCTAATCACACGACTATGGAACAGGATAAGAATTGACAGAGACCTAAAGACCCGAACCTTTGTCCTCCTGCACAGATATAGGCGGCATCAGAAACGCTCGCCCAATGAGTCCACAGCTGCACCAGCTCATCCAAGTCATTTTAGGACTTCAGACTCGCAGCTAATGCCACTATAAATCTCACTGCCGAGATAAGTGAAGCGGTAAACAACTTTGACATTCTCACCTGCGACAGAGACAGACGAGGTGGAGTCCTCCAAGAAGCCGACGAAGGATTGGATCTTGTCTTAACATAAGAGCCTCTAAGGCCAAGTGGTTCCGCTTCTTCACTCAGTGAAAGGAGAGCGCTCCTTAAGACATCCAGAGACTCAACAAGAATAACCGCGTCATCAACAAAACCTAGTCCTGTAATCCTATTTTGACCAATAAGTGTATCACAGCTCGATCGATATTCAGCGAAGTATCCAATCCATGCAGGCATTGAACAAAGTGAGAGCCTAGACACAACCCTGACCGACCCCAGATCTAACTGTGAAAAAGTCAGATGTTGAGCCCCCAATCCGAACTGCACTGACAATTCCGTGTACAAGGCCAAGTCAGTTGGGGAAGTATACGTCACAGCTCCAGAATCCTCGAAAGCACATCCTTTTCCGCCGAGTCAAACGCCTTGCGGAGGTCGGCATAAGCTGCAGGCACCCCTGCCGAAAGCTCCACCCGCGTTCAATGAGTACACGAAAAGCCAGCATCCTGTTAGTAGTTGACCTCTTCAGCGTGAACTCTGATTGCTCCGGCCGCTGAGATGCAAGCAGACGCTTTCATATTCTGTTCAAGATGACCCTGGCTAGAATAAGGGAAATGATTTATAAAAAATGCTAATCACTTTTTACCAAAGCCCCCCCTTGAGAGAGTGGAGTGGGAAAAGGTTCTCTCCTCAAAGTAGAAGGCCTGTGTCAACTGGCTAACCTGCCCCACCTTGCTATGACCTGGTTATGCTCATAACCTTTTGTAAGTCCTTCCAAACTGGTGAGGATGATGCAGTTGATTTTTGTATAGATATCCAAATGCTGACGTCAATCAGTAGCGTAGCTAATAGATGGGCGGTCCGTCCCTGAATGACACTTTTATGGGGGAGAGGGGGTCACTTTTGGGTTTGCTGTATAAGCCTGTATATGCACTGGTGACCAGGAGAAGAGACGACGAACTCAAGGGCTTCCTCGGGTGAAACACTCTCAAATTACACCACTGATATTAATTGGGAAAATATGGGTTTGACGAGTCAACAAGAAAGACTACTGCGGACACTCAACATATGAGTAATAGCAGACACATTTCTCATAAATCCATTAGGAATGATGCGACTGGAACATGTTTGATCATTGTCTGCTGGATCAAGGCTGACCTGGAGCTAAATATCAATAGCGTGTGCAGAAGATAGATTTCAGAGAATTGCAATTCTGAAGAAGGAAACAATATGCAAAGAGGTGTGTGGGTAATATAGAGTTGAGAGGGTGTGAAGTAGATAGGAGGGTGCATCGGGTAGATTTATCATGACAGCATGACATCAGTTTGCTAGGAAGCTGACTTTAACATAAAAGCGCTCATCTCAGTTTACACCTGACTAGAGCTAACTATAAAACTCTTGTCTCCACACCACCATTAGCAGCAAATTGAAACAAAAACGAAACAAACACCTAAAACAACAAATATTGTTTTTTTTTTTTTAAAAAAAAGACTAATTCTAGCGTTTGTTAGATTTGTGATAAAATGTATGTGGAAATATTCAATATTTGTGTTTACAGATATCGTTGTCTATTCTCTGTAAGGAAACAAAATACCTAAAATAGAGAGTAAGTTAATACTCAATTGCAAGTGAAGAAGAGACGCAAAACAACATTGACAACAACAACAACAATGATAACAATACTGATTAAGAGGAGCAAAGTAACGACAAAAATGTAATTAACGTTCGATCGACTATAAACGATATGATTATTTGACTTAGCACTACAATATGTAGATTTTTTAAACACATGCTGGTCGAAATGGTATTTGTTTTTAAAAAGCTAATAAGAAAACTCGAACATATGCAGTTTCCCATCGGTTTCAATAAAGACTCTTTTCTATCAAACACACACATACACACACGCACGCACGCACACACACACACACACACACACACACACACACACACACACACACACACACACACACACACACACCAGAAAAGTATCTCTTCCCCCCCTTCAACAAACAAGTCAGTTGACAATGGGAGTGATAACAATTTACTTAAGATTCGTGAAAGTTGATTTAGCTCAAGATATAATTAGTCCCTTTAGTCCTCTTCTTGACTGACTGTATTTCTCATACATAGATTTCCTTACATATTTAAACACATTTGCTGAGTTTATCTTCTGACTCTAATGATTTCTAACATAAGCCCACGACCACAAATTTGGGATGGGGAGTATATCAGTTGATACAGTTGAATGTATCTGTTATACCTCCAAGATATGACTAATACATTACTAGTCTCGGAAGGCTGATAGGCAAAGTTGATCGAGATGCGATTTGAGCTCAGAATGTAAAGAGCCGGAATCAAATATAACAAAGCATTTAGTTCGACGCTCTAACGATTCTGCCAGTTCCTTTGCTTTTATGTACTAACAATGATGTATAAGTGAATGGTTAAAAATGACAGTTCACTTCGCAGTCATGAGGTTCTGAGTTCGATCTTACAACGTGCTGTATTTGACAAATGTCTTTTATCCATTGCACCCGGTTCGATCTAAGCCTTGTGAGTGAAACTGTGTTAATTCCATCGGATTGATTGTACCTATAAATCCGTGTTATATTGTGTCATGCTGAATCAGAATGGAAATTACGTTAAGGATACAAGAGTGTCTGTGGAGTACACAGCAATTTACTCTTAATTTAATAGTGTTTCTTAAACCTTTTTGTCCCACGCTTCACTTCGATCGTAAAATAAATAAATAACCATGAACAAAGTTAACATACATACATACATACATACATACATTCACACACACACACACACACACACACACACACACACACACACACACACACATGATGAATGTAAGTATGTATGGGCATATATATATATAAAGACAAGTACAGGTATATCAAATATCATACAAAAAAAATTCTTGATTTAACAAAATTATCTCTACCTCTAGAGGATGTAACATAATTACCAAATGGAAATTATGATCAGCTGCATTTAAAAAGGGGGTGATAATCTCAAGGTTCAAGAATTTTCTCCATAACTGATATACCATTAAGGAAAAGGGCAGGCTTGTTGTCTGTAGATAAGAGAAGAGTCGTCGACACATGCTACTGGCTCAATAGCACGGCAGTCGCCAGACCTTATCTCCAAAAGAGACTTAGGCTTGCACCCTGAAGCACATCTTGACATAATGCCCAAGGACACTGGGAGAACGCCGATACAAGTGGAGACATGACAAGGTCCTTGCAGAAATCGTCAAGTGGACTGATCAGCAAAGAGTAAAGAGTAATAAACACCAGTTACCACTACCAAAGGGTATCAAATTCCCAAAGGAGGGCGACAAAGCTACCAAGACGAAAGCAATGACTGGAGACCCGTTTTCTATTTTGCGTTCGACCTCAGATTGAGAGAAGCAAGTGGACCTCAAAGTTAGACTTGTCTTTCCAGAGGAGATAGTGGTAATAACACTCCGACCAGACGACATGATTTTGCTTTTGCTTTCCAGGAATACAAAAAACAATCATCGAGGTCGAACTCAGAGTGCCATGGGCGGACAGACACGATATGTCTCACCACGTACAGAAAACCAAACATCGGGACTTAGTCGACGAGATCCTTGCCGCGGCTTTCCAGTTAGAAAAGTGCGTTATTGCATATAGAAAAAAATTTCAGCTTTTTGCCTAATGCAAGCCCGGAGCAATATCTTATTTCTTACACTATTTCAGTATTACGTGTCAAAAGTGAAACAATAATATCTCTATTGTAATGCGAGATACTTTCAGTTTTGATACTTTCAATATTAATACTGAAACTATTATCTCTCTTACATATATGCATATATATATATATATATATATATATATATATATATATATATATATATATATGGGAGAATATACAAATAATAACAACAGACGAGGACAGGTGGTGTAAATAACAAAAGTATATATTAGTATGACGCTCGGGAATACGGAAAGTCTTTGACGTTTCGAGCTACGCTCTTCAACAGAAAGAATACGGAGACAAGGAGAAAAACACGGAGAAAAAAAATTGAATAGTGTTCAGTCAACGGTCAATCATAATAATGGCCGATCATAACAATGACTGACCGGAAGTTAGAAATTCTTATTTCAGGAGAGCTAAGAAAGGGGGAGATAACAGACGGTGATCGGGAACGAGGGGCTGTGTGTGGGAGGTAGAATGCTGGTGATCTTGACGTATGTAGTGTGAAAATGGGGAAGGGAGAAAGGGAGTTAGTAGTTGGTCAGTTGTAGTGTGTGCGTGGTGTGATGCGAGGGTATTGGTGTGGTGTGATGTGAGGGTGTTGGGAGGTGGGGAAGGCATGGGTGGAGAATGGGTTAGGCTTAGGGTGGGGTAGATGTAGGGGTCTGTGGGTAGGGGTGGGTGGTGGTTGTAAGGAATTGGATGGGGTGGAGTGGGAAGGTAGAGTAGGAGTGTGTTGGGGTGTGGTGGGATGAGCTTATGAGAGGGTGTTGACGAGGAGGGAGAAGGGGAAGGTGGATGTAAGAGAGGGGGAAGATGGGTATGGGAGGGGAGAGGAAGAGAGGAGAGAGGGTGTGTATAAGAGAGGGAAGGTGGATTAAGAGAGGGGGAAGGTGGGTATGGGGGGAGAGAAAGAGGGGAAGGTGGGTATGGGGGGGAGAAAGAGAGGAAGAGAAAGAGAGTGAGAGAGAGGGAAGAGGGGTATGGGGGGAGAAAGGGAGGAAGAGAAAGAGAGTGAGAGAGAGGGGAAGAGAGTGAGAGAGTAAGGGTGAGAGAGTAAGAGAGTAAGAGAGTAAGGGTGAGAGAGTAAGAGAGTAAGAGTGTAGAGAGTAGGAGAGTAAGAGTGTAGAGAGTAAGAGTGAGAGAGGGGGGAGTACGAGAGAAGAGAGTGAGAGAGAGTAAGAGAGAGGAGAGAAAGAGTAGGGGTGAAGAGAAGTGGGAGTGGAGAGAAGTATGAAGAGAGGTGAAGAGACGTACAAAGAAGTAGGAATCGGAGCAGGAGGTGGGGGAGGGGAGAGATGGGTGGTAGGAGGGAGGGTGGGGAGAGAGACAGGAGGAGGGGGTTAGATGAAGAGTGGAGGGGAGTTGAGCCCATGTGGCGCAAAGGAGCGAAGATAGAAGATTAATCCCTGTTCACGGCGCAAACGGGAGTCCGGATGGCCCCTGTGCATGGACAATCCAAACACAGACAGGTGTTGCCGCAAGGAGTGGCCGGCAGAACGGAAGTGGCGTGACACCGGGGTGTCATTGCCGACGTTGATATCTCGGAGGTGTTCCGCGAATCGGTCGGCCAGGCGGCGCCCCGTTTGTCCGATGTACAGGGATTGGCAGAGAGAGCAGGAGAGGCAATATATGATGTTGGTAGACGTGCAGGTGAAGGAGTCGGTGATGCGATAGGGTCGGTGATGGGTGCTGGTGAGGAGGGTGGTGTTGGAGAGGTAAGGGCAAGTGCGGCAGCGTGGGCGGGAGCAGGGGAACGAGCCAGGTTGGGAGGTTGGGTTGGGGAAGAAGCTGTGGACCAAGAGTAAGGCATGTGGGAGGTGGAGGGGTCGGACTGGAGGTGCCGAAAAGCTCGGAGAATGGAGCGTTGGAGGGGTAGGGTGGTGGGATGGTAGGTAAGGGGAAAAGGGAGGCGGGAAACGGCAGGGCGGGTTCGGGGGGGAGAGAGCAGATATATATATATATATATATATATATATATATATATATATATATATACACATACATACATACATATATTATGTGTGTGTGTATGCATATATATATATATATATATATGCATGTGTATATGTGTGTATATACATATACACATATATATGTATGTATATATATGTTTATATATATATATATATATATATATATATATATATATATATATATATAGATATATATATATGTATAGATGTATATGTATACATGCATATGTATACATGTATAGATGTATATATATATATATATACATGTATACATGCATATGTATACATGTATAGATGTATATATATATATATACATAAGTATATATATGTGTATATATGTGTACATATATAGGTATGTATACATTTGTATATATATAGATGTATATATGTACAGATGCGTATGTATAGATTTATGTGTCGCGCCATTTCCGCTCTACTAGTCACTCTTTGCAACATCTGTCTGTGTTCGAATTGTCCTTGCACAGGGGCCACCCGGACTCTCGTCTTCGCCGTGAATAGGGATTAATATTCTCTATTCGCTCCTTTGCGTCATATGACCTCAACTCTCCTCCCCTTTCCATCTAACCCTCCTCCCCTCTCCTCTCTTCCTCTCACACCTACTTCTTCCCACCTACCTCTCCTCTCTTGCTTCGACTCCTACTCTCCTTCTCTCTTCTCTTCACTCCTACCCACCTTCTCCCTTCCCCTCTCCCTTCATCGTAACCCCTCCCTCGTAACCCCACCCCCAACACAATCCAACGTGGAAGGAGGAGGGATGGGTAGGGGACAGCGGGATTGAAGGATTAGAAAAAAATCAAAGAAAAAGTTACAGGGGAGATAAACGAGTGGGAAATAATGGGAGTTAAAGAAAGAGAGGGCCAAGAAATGTGAGAGGGGGGTGTGAGAAAAAGGAAGGAAAATGAGAGGGGTAATAAAAGATAGAGTAAGAGTCGTACAAAATTTAGATACATACCTACTATAAGGTGAGCACAAGGGTGTATATATCTATATATATAAAAATGAGAATGTGTGTCTGTCTGTTTGTCTGTCTGTCTGTCTGTGTGAATCCCTAAAACTCGAGAACTACGCAACCAATTTCATTCAAATTTTACACATGCCTTACTTAGGGTTCCAGTTGTGTTTTAGTCAAAAAATTTTTTTAACTTCTTGCAGAGTTCGAGCCCACGGCAACATAATATCTTCTCCACTATTTAAGTATTACGTGTCAAAAATGAAACAAAAACACTCACGTCAAATACTTTCACTTTAAAAATGAAACTATTCCACTAACTGAAACAATCGCATTTCGATACTGTAATGACAGATACTTTCAGAGAGAGAGAGAAAGAGAGAGAGAGAGAGAGAGAGAGAGAGAGAGAGAGAGAGAGAGAGAGAGAGAGAGAGAGAGAGAGAGAGAGAGAGAGAGAGAGAGAGAGATGTATATGTATACATATAGATGTATATGTACACGTTATTCCACTAACTGAAACAATCACATTTCGATACTGTAATGACAGATACTTTCAGAGAGAGAGAGAAAGAGAGAAAGACAGAAAGAGAGAGAAAGATATGTATATGTATACATATACATGTATATGTACACGTATATGCATATATATATATATATAGATATAGATCTATATGCATACATGTATATGTATACATATGTGTAGATGTATATATATATAGATGTACATGTAATATGTACACATATATACATATATACATATATATGCATACAGATATCTATACATATATACACCCATCACACACAAACACATGCACACAAACACACACATTAGTCATTTGTTTTCTTATCCAAAACTACGTCAAAAGTACTGAACGGATCTTTATGAAATTTGGAAATTATATTCTATGTATAACGGCCATAACTCCCATCAAAATTCATATATTTTTGATGTTGATGAAATTTTAACCCGAACATAACAGATGAGCATTATTTGTAATTCAAAGGTACAACAGTGTAAGACTACCCTTTCAGATATACTTACATTGTGATTTCTGCAATGTGGTGCATAAATTGTCAAGTAAATGAGACGCATCTTTGCCTCCACTGATTCACTTGCAAAGTGTTGAGTAAAATTATTTCGTTGCAGACTTCCTTTCGGTCTTTTTATTATCACTGCGACACACATAGTCCCCAGTTGGTAACATTGATTTCAAGGCCCTCCTAGATGAGAGACTGGCATTCCACTTAATGTCTATGTTCCATGCTGGCATGGATTGGAGAGTTATTAATGTAGAAATATGGTATCGTAGCTACTAACAGTTGAGGGTTGCGTAGTCTAGACGGCGTTTTTAGATTTCATTATTCTCTTTAACCCGGGCAAAGCCGGGTATTTCTGCTAGTATATATATATATATAATATATATATATGCATATTTGGGTATAGAACGTCACCAACATTAAACAAGATGAAATACGGAAACAAATGAGTTAAATACGCAAACAACGAGAGAAAAAATGGAAGACAGGACAAGTAACACAAAGAACGACCCTTCATCAGTTGTCGGCTGTCTATCTACTCCTCATTTCGAGCATTCAACGACAATATGAGTCTTCGAAGACAGTTGCTCCCATAAATACCAAAATAGAATTTTGGATTTATGGAGGGTCAAAGTTGGAAACAAAAACAGGACAGTGGAGACATACAAGGAAACCAAACGAAAACAAACATGGAGGATCGTTAGACCAGAACGAGGGGAAAATAGCTGTTGGTAACGTTCTGTACCCATGTATGCACGTGTGTGTGTGTGTGTGTGTGTATGTGTGTGTGTGTGTGTGTGTATGTGTGTGTGTGTGTGTGCATATTCTTTCAATTCTTTCATTCTTTCACTTGTTTCAGTCATTTTACTGTGGCCATGCTGGAGCACCGCTTTTAGTCGAACAAATCAACCCCAGGACTTATTCTTTGTAAGCCTAGTACTTATTCTATCGCTCTCTTTTGTCGAACCGCTAAGTTACGGGGACGTGAATTCACTAACATCGGTTGTCAAGCGATGGTAGGAGGACAAACACACACACACACATACACACACACACACACACACACACACACACACACACACACACACACACACACACACACACACACACACACACACACACACACACACATATATATATACGACGGGATTCTTTCCAGTTTCCGTCTGCCAAATCCACTCACAAGGCTTTGGTCAGCCCGAGGCTACAGTAGAAGACACTTTCCCAAGGTGCCACGCAGTGGGACTGAACCCGGAACCATGTAGTTGGTAAGCAAGCTACTTACCACACAGCCACACTGCCACTCCTGCGCCTATATATATATATTATTTATATATGTATATATATGTGTATATATATATATATATATATATACATATACATACATATATACATATATATGTATATATAATAATACAAAGGATATATGAGCATAAGCATGTATACATACATATATGTACATACCTACATCTACATGTATATATAGATGCATATCCGGGTACAGGACGTCAAAAAGGAACGGGAACATAAAGCACAAAAAAACGGACTTTTTTACAGACACCAGAATGAACACATAGGAAAACAGACGAGCCACTTATAGAACTTTTCCGTCATCAGCTGCCTCTATTCTAAAGTAGGCGTTTCGAAGATGAGGCAGAATATGCTATTAGAATAGCTCTTCCCGAATAGTGGATTAACCTGCTAAACGGAGGGTTCCAAGGTGGCAAACAAAAACCAAGACAGGAAAAATTAAACAGTGAAAACAACATTAAAAGGCCTTTGGGCCGAACGCGATGAGATATTGAACCCTGTGATGTGACGAAGCTGAAAGGAGAGAGACAGTAGTTTCGTCTTGCCTTTATGCTGGCTGAAGGGAGAAAGGAAGAGGTGACCACAGGTCACATGTGATCAACGGGGAGTGGTAGAGAGAGGAGGAAAAGGGAGGAAGTGGAACAAAGGTGAGCGACGAGAGACAGAGATATGTGTAGCAGTGAAGGGGAGAAGCAAGGACAACAGAAGGAAGCAGAACGAGAGGGGGCGATAGGTAAGAAGAAAGAAAGAAAGAAAGATAAATAGATAGATAGATAGATAGATAGATAGATAGATAGATAGATAGACAGAAAGATAGAGTCGCGTCAGAAATATAAAGTTAAAACTTACTTGCAAATGGACGCGTGACGTTCGATAATATAATAATACAAAGGATATATGAGCATATGCATGTATACATACATATATGTACATACCTACATCTACATGTATATATAGATGCATATCCGGGTACAGGACGTCAAAAAGGAACGGGAACATAAAGCCCAAAATACGGACTTTTTTACAGACAACAGAATGAACACATAGGAAAACTTTTCATTCATCAGCTGCCTCTATTCTAAACTAGGCGAATTCTTCGTCCATGTTCCACATTGGACTCAGTTCAATGTCACACTGTCTTCTCATATTTATAATAAAGCTATGAAACTACACCAGTCAGAGAGGAGCTTCTGTGAATTAAAAAAAAATGCCGACTAGAAAGTTCCTAGTACTACCTTTTTGAAAAGTTGAAAGAGTTCTCACTGTTTGACATTTTCTTTACTTTATATTTTCATGCAGTCCAGCTACAATACATGCATTTTTTCTTCTTGTCATCCACCCATTTTCCCAATTTTTTTCTATTTCTCGATAGTGAGCTTGCTTCCACTTTGAGAATTCTTACTCACGGAGATTTTCTGCTTTGTTCTTTCCCCATATCATAATCTTGCTCTCAACAACAAACAATAAATTTCTAGAGGTGCAGTTATAGATCTTATCAGCAACTACAAATTTAAGTTAAAATTTTGCTCTGCAAATGTCTCTGTTTCTCGTCTATATTCCTATTATAAGGGTGCATTTTGACGATTTGGGCGGGGAATAGCATGTGACAAATGTGTAATTTCAGCGGTTTAAATTAAATAATTACTTTTAAACAGTGAAGAGTATAGCCACAACTAGCGTGTTGGCAGAATTGCCTTCGACTGTATTTGCTACGTACACGATGTTTCAGATGCAGGCAATAAAGTGTATAAGTATCAGTCGTTACGATATCTCGGATTTACAGCCCTCAGTAACTTTGTTTTCCAAAGCGCGCAGTTGCTTTTACTTTTTCTATATTCGAATATAATGCTAGCCCTTAATTTTGAAGCCTGGATTTATATAATAGTTTTTTGTATGTTTTCTTTCTTCGAATAATATGCATGTACATATGTTAGTTCAGTTGCTAGATACAGCAGCCAAATCTCTTTCAGATCACATCTTTAAAATCACATCTCTAAAAATACGGAGGCGATCGGAGCTGATATTCAGTAAAACAACAAAATATCACCTCAGATATGATCAGCCAACAAAGGAGCCACTATGCTGTCGATCGACCAGCGAGAGATAGAGCACGAATTTTCCTCACCCTATAAACTGCCGTGTTAAAAAGTTGAAGAAAACATTCGACGGTAAAGTTAAAAGTAAATAAAAAATACGATGATCCTATTTAGAACGCTTTCGTTCAGCTTGATGAAGACTGACCCGTGGGCTAAGCAATAATCACAAAAGCCCAAATGTGGCTGAGTTTTTGTGAAGATACTTTGAGCTTTAACGAAGATACAAAGTATTTTTGTGATTTGCTGAAAGAGGTAACTACATAGCGGTGAGGTAACCTTGAGAGGGCCGGATTAGGTTAATGTGGGGCCTGTAACACATTATAAATAATAAAAATTGCTATTTCATCGAATTATGTTTTTAAGGATCCAACTACTTATTTGATGGACCAGTGTCCTTCATATCAGCTAGTAGGTAGAGGGTGATCGAAAATAAAGTAATGGGTTCCATGATTTATTATTTTACCAAAGCTTGATATCTACCTGCTAGCGGACGTGGAAAACGATAGCTTAGATGCAGTTATAATGTGAATTTGAATGGGTGGACCCTTCCGCTATAGATCCTGATTTTATTTTAAACTAAACCAAACCAAGCAACACATTCACAACTTTATAACAATATTATGCAGATTTATATTTAATATTATTACTTAAGCAATCAACATGCACAAGTTCAATATGCTCTCCTAATGCACAATATCAGGTAATATAAAGGTTAGAGCAGAAACTAACACAGTGTGTAACGAATAACCTCTTAGAATCTTTAGACGGTGCAGGTCGTTATGTGCCACCTAACATGACTCTCAGAAAGCTGTAATTTCGCTGGTAGTAAATCCAGATGAAAAACATATACAAGCGAGGTTGCAACTTAAACACGTTTATTGTGGCCACACGTATATACACAATAGAATGATAAATGGAATGGTTGGTGTGTAAAGGCCATGGTCTTCTGCTAGCTGGTGAATGTTGAGAGAGGCTAGATCACACCTTTACAGTTCGAAGTCCCAGTGCAGAAAGAGGAAGAGATAAGGTCATGTGTCTGAACCTTAATGTTATGTAATGCCCTCTATCTCTGTATAGCATGCTTGTTTACCCGCTGTCAAGCGGGGTAATGTGCCTACAATTCTAAGCCAAAACATTTTCTACCAGTTTCTTTCCCATTATTCTAGGCTTTTTCTCTTAGAAATGAACGAGAATCAACTGCCACACTTAATACAGTTCTGTCGTTTAAGATAACATTTCTAGGTTAAACAAGGTTTACTCAAATAAGAGACACAAAATCCTTAGTCTAGCCTAACCTAATCTAGTAAGGAAAAATATAAATACAGAATCAAAAATCGGTTCTATCTCTTTGGTCACTTGGCACCTAGCCGAAGAGCGTCTTATGGTTTGTTATTGCGCGACAATACAGCTTTCACCCTGTCTACTTGTCAGCCCAGAGAGGTAAACTCTCTTACTCGTTCTCTCTCTCTCTCTCTCTCTCTCTCTCTCTCTCCTTATCTCATCAGTCTTCGGATCTAGTTCAAAACGGGGGCACCAGTATTTTCTTAACGAAACACTTTGAAACTTGGGACGCTGGTAGAATGTGTCATATAAAACATCTTTTTCTCTTAGTCTTCTTAAGAAAAATTATTATATTGCAATTTATTTCATGTTAAAGTTGTCGTATTTCTGTAATTTCAACCAATGACTGACGTCCATTCAACCGATTACAGTAAGTGCTGACTACGTAAACAAACGATTCTCAAACGATTCTGGCGGTGATAAAATTATTATTTCCTTGTCAAAAAATGGCTGAAGCATATTGGCAGTAGCTAATAAACCTTTCTATTATAGGCACAAGGCCTGGTTTTTGAGGGAAGGAGCAAGTCAATTAGGGTTAGAGTTAGGGTTAGGGTAAGGGAAAACGAACACACGTGTGTTGCCTCTCTGTAAAATGTCAGAAATAATGGAGATTAAATATGCTTTACACCGCTTAAACTGCCAAAGGAGTAACTGTAAACAGCTGAATACTTGTCAGTGTTTGGTTGAAATTATCGAAATAAGACAATTTTTTACATGAAATTAATTCGAATACAAAAATTTTTTTCTGTTCTATAACACAAAATAGATAAGTATACGAAGCTTGAAAGTCTTTCGGTACCAAAAACACTACATAAAACATAAATGAAAACTGGTGCCCCCGTTTTGAACTAGATCCCAGTCTTCTAGCAGTCAACAAAACATGAATTTAATTACCTACAGATCGGATAACAGAATGACAAATAATTTGTATATAACAACTCAAAGAAGTTGTACGTTACACTATAACGATGAAAATAAGGGGCTATTTCAATCAATAAATAATAATTTTCTTCCTCTCGTTATCTGCAACTTATAAACCGTTACAAGAGTAATGTTTCTTATCTGTTTAAAAGCCCCGATTAACATTTATGATACATTAGCAATAATCTGATTCGTTGGACAGAGCTAGGTAATAGTAATATGGTGGTAATATAACCAAGGTACAAGTAAAGTAACTATACTTTTACAATTAAAAATTGCATGACTAAATTTTACACATAATAAAATACATCACAACCAAAATCGCTCAATTACAGATTCACTCAACATACTTTTAGATAGCTTTTAACGACTCCAGTGCTTGAAGGACTTAAATAGCTATATGATTTCAGCATCATAAGACTGATATACCAAATATATATATATATATATATATATATATATATTCTGACTAGCAGAAAAAGCAAAATGAACAACATGTGATAGTAATACTATCTCATCTCCCGGGTTTATCTCTACACACCATAATATCGGCTATATCTTAGCAGTACTTGGAACCAGCCGATCGATGTTTGATATAATTACATAAGTATTACAGATACAAACAGCAAGTGATCCCTCAGACATAAACACCAGCTATTTCTCAAGAGATCGGGCCCGGTCAACAACCTTATTTACTTATTATTTAGTCCGCCACATATAATACCCCACCATCTCACACACCAAACTAATAACCCCACATTAGCCAGTCATCTACTTTCAGACATGCAGAAATTTTTTTCTTTTGTTAAAAAAACAAACAGATATTTTTCTTTCTTTTTGTTACGAATCCCGAAATTTAACGCTGCAAATCTACTTCTGAAGTCTTATTTGTATATTTATTTTAAATAGACAAACATATCACTCTACAGAGAACCATGTGGGCAGGCAGGTTTCAATTCGAATCAATTCTTTTTAATTTAATAAGAGACAGTGCTTTAAATGAGGTTCTGCTTCAACAAAAGTTACAGCTTGATGAAAAATCCAATCTAAATAGACATCTGCACGTCCATCCACAAGTAAACATCACAGCACACACAAGTATGAACCTGGTTATCGATCAGTAGGATTGTGAGGTAGATTTTCAGACACCTGGCTACTCCTGTCGTCTTTTACCACTCTCTTTACGAATATATAATCACACAATACACCTCCTCACCTCCACACATACTCACACTGGTGCACACATGCATATACTGTAAAACATTTTACATCATAACATTTCACAATCCATCAAACGCTTCTGAAAAAGACCAACTACTGTTCCTCTCATAATTTTCTACATTTCCATTTAAAATTCATTGAGGCTCTGGTGAACTAGACATGAAAGAAATTTTTCTGAGTTGTCACTCTTGCCTTTCCTTCGTCGGATAAAGCATTACTCAATAAATGCTATCTCTCCTTGATTACTTTTATATGTATATTCCATGCTGTAAAATATCTTTCTGTTCCCCTCGGGCTTAATGTTGTCTAGTTATGTCAGTATATATACATCCCCTGTATATACAGATATTTCTTTCTCCCAACTGAGCTGGCAAATATGTAAACGGCTATAATATTTCGCTGAAGAGGTCTAATAGCAGCAAAATATGTCCTGAGTTGTCAATGGTTCAACCAAAGATCGAGCTAGTCTCCTCTCCACCCATTATGTTTCTTCTTTCCAATGTTAATTCACATGAAATTCGGTGCGTCAATCTCTTTCATTTTTTAAAATTATATCTTTCTTTTCAGCCACCACCTTTAATTGTTTTAGTCAAACAATGTTCAACAGTGCATGCTTATCTTGCCTGTCTCAAGCTACAGGCTTCTTAGCTGGGGCTTCTCCTAGTTTCAGAGGCATACACTTCCCACCCCTGAACGGAACGCCGGTCTGGTGCAAGGTTAACTTTACTTACTGCTATTATTTATTTCAGTTGAGTAGACAAGAGCAACTGGAAATGAAGTGCCTTGCCCAAGAACATAATGCAGCATCTGGATATGGTATCGAACACACAACTTTATGATCGAGAACCTAAGACCTTAACCACAAGTGACGCATCTTCACATGCTCGGATTTCTTCTGGATTAATTAAAATTTATCATCTTCATCACATTAGCACTGACTTCACTTGAAAAGTCTTGCAACAGCTTGATAATAGTGAACCACATTTCACTTCATTGTTGATGTCACTGCAAGTTAATTTCTCTGGTGTAAATTTTTTATTGAAAAAAATCTATAAATAATAAAATACCCAAAACATTTTAAAGCGTAATACCTATAATAATAAAATAGTGCAGTTTTATTCTCCGAGCAAATCCTATCCTAACCAAAAACGTGGCTTGACCCAGGAAGGTAATGTATGTATGTATGTATGTATGTATGTATGTATGTATGTATGTATGTATGTATGTATGTGGTTTGCAAATCCAATGGGGGTCTTAAAAGACATGTTAGGATCCACAATGAGCAGAACTTACTTGCAGGTATTGGTAGTGCAAATCAGAGGTGCAATCTGTGTGGGTGTTTTTTCAAAACACTGTCTGGTTTAAAAAGCCACATCAGACGCCATGAAAGGGCTAAGGTGTAGGTGCAGGAGGTGGTCAAACTCTGTTTAAGGAGTAGACAACCACCATGTATGTATGTATGCGTGCATGCATGTATAGATGGATGGATGCATGTATATATGTATGCTTGTGTGCATGTGGTTGGGGTGGTGTCTTGAAGTGTTTAGTCGACAAATATATATACAGTATCCACACACACATTTGCATATACACATACACATATATAGATATATACACATAAGTTTGTGCATATATGTATACATATATACATTTGTGTATGACCTACATAAACAGAGACTTGGTAGAGAAATACTTGCACACCAGCAGAAAGTTATGTATGGGGGAGACTACCAACAACAGGTACAAGAATAGCAGCCTCTTTTGGACCTGTGATAAATACATCACATCTCATTGGAAGGTTACGCCTTATATATTCCAAAAACAGGCGATAGCTATTACATATCTAATCAACAAAAGAGATTGTAGTAGAAAATGTTGATTGTGTCATACTACCATGGAAGATATCACTGTAATCAATTGAGCATATTCACTTAGATTAAAGAATACATTTGCATCGGTGTGTTTCGGGTGGCAAGAAGTATCGTTTAGATTTTTTTTTAGTTAAAATAACTAGAAAGGGTGTTTGATTTTGTTAAATGCATACTGTTTTTTATGTGGCTGTCCAAAAATGACTGCAAGATACTTTCCTCCTGTGTGACATAGTATTGTCGTTAAAACCATCTACAATGTAATACACAATAAGGCTTGTCCTGACGGCCATACCAAAAGCACACCTGAAACAATGTATCCACACCTTTAAGAATAATCAATACTAGTGGAACTCTCCAATAAAAACAGCAACCCAGAACAAAACTATGCAATATTCTAGAGATCGTTGCTTGGTAAGTATGCGTGTCTTCATTGTATTGACAATTTGACCCAGAATCGAATTACTGAAAGTGTTGAAGAAGTGTGAAAAACATGCCTGATCGTTCGGTTGCCGCTTCTACGAAATAGACGTCCGAAAAAGGAGTATGTTACTCACTTCCATGAAATTTAAGTCATACAATTTTGAATCAAACTCTCATACAAAAGCTTTTACATAAATGGACCTTTCCGGCCATGGCTGATGATGTACTCTTGCACCTGAAAAGTGAAATAATTTCCTCGAGGTATTCTATTCAAGCTCTAAAGTGCATGTACGTTGTATGTGTGTGAGCGTGTGTGCGCACGTGCGCGCGAGATTAAGAATTTAACTCTTAGCCTTTGATTTTTGAATAGCATTTCAGTCGATTCAAAATGTATATGTGCATGTATGCCTGTGTGTATGCATGAATGTAAAGATGTGTATACCAGGTGATACTGAAAAGTTCCTGGTTTAGAGTAAAAGAAAATACAGAAGGATCAGTTGATTAAGATTTTATTTAACATATTCCCCTCTCAGATTCACACACTTATTGCAGCGGCCCATCAGTTTTTCGGAAGGTTGGACCTCCAACCAAGCCATTCGCGATACTCTAAAAGCCAGAAACTTTTCAGCACCACAGCGTATGTACACACACACACACACACACACACACACACACACACACACACACACACACACACACACACACACACACACACACACACATACACACACATACACATCCAGTGGGTGAGATGATGCTCGTATAAGCGTATAATAGATGAACAATGGACTAGTCCAGATTCTTAAAATCCAACCTCCCAACAAGGATATCAATAATTCTACGGAAAAGCGCACATATATATATGTACATATATATATGTGTATATATATATATATATATATATATATATATATATATATATATATATATATATATATATATATATATGTATGTTTGTATGTATGTATGTATATATGTATGTGCATACGTATCTATTTCTGTCTATCAGCCCTTTCACCCTTATTCGTTCATTCCACTCTTCGTTCTTTCGTTCCCCCTCACTCACATTTCCTTGCCTTCTCTTCCTGCTCACTTTCCCTCCACTTTTCATTTCACTGTGTCATTTTTTTATCGCCCCTCTTTAATTCTTTTATCCCTCTGCCTCTACCTCTCTCTCTTCTCTTCCCACGGTACCGGCGTTCGGCCAAGCCTGATCTTTCTTTTTTGGCCGGCCGTTGTGCGTGCAACATCGATATTACTCCCTGTGCCTGTGAAATCTGTGTATCCCTGCCGTAAGGTCCTTATCAACCAAAAACTGAAACAAATCCGATTTCCCTTCATCATCATTATTGAAAGTTTTACCATTCAAAGAATTTTGCAAACTTCGAAATAAATGGTAATCTGATGGTGCAATGTCAGGGCTATATGGTAGATGTAATATCCTTTCCCAACCAAGCTCCAATAATTTTTCACAAGTTAGCAAAGACATGTGTCATGGTGGAACACAATTCCTTTACGATTTGCCAATTCTGGCTGTTTTTCTTTGATTGCTTCCTCCAATTTCATTAGTTGTTGACAGTAAACATCTGAATTAATCGTATAGCTCCTTGGAAGTAGCTCAAAATACACAACACCTTTGTAATCCCTCTAAATTGATAGCATGACCTTTTTTGATGCAATTGAGCTTTTGTTGTAGTTTGTGCTGGTTCATTACGCTTGGACCATAATCGTTTTCAATTGATGTTATTATAGACAATCCATTTTTCATCACCAGTGATGATTCGTTTCAAAAAGAAAAGGTCAATTTCATTGCGTTTGAGAAGCATATCGCAAATATTGATTCGTTGTATTAAGTGAATCACTTTCAAATTATGTGGAACTATTGTGCTTCTTAACGAGTCCAAGTCATTTTAAGTGATTTTTCAATTGTTGTGTGCAATTTCTCGTACAGTTATATTACAATCAGATTCAATTATGACTTTGATTCGGTCATCATAAACTTCAGTAAGTCGACCAGAACGTTGGTCATCTTTGAGTGAAAATTCTCCAGAACGGAATTTTAAAAATTATTCCTGACATGAGCGTTCTGTTAAGCAATCAACACCATAAACTTCACATATCTTTTTGTGAGTCTCAGTAGCTTTCTTGCCTTTACGGAAATAAAAAAGTAAAATATGGCGAAAATGTTCGTTTTTGCACTCCATGTTAAAATTGACACTGAACTAACAGCTGTAAACAAAATTACGCGCAATTTGCTTCTAAAGTAAGTTAAAAGTAACGGCTATCAAATGTCAAAAGGAAAAAAAATCATGACATTGACAAAAGTCATTCAAAAAATCGTAACTCTATTTGCGGAAAACGAAATTACTTTCTTGCCAATCTAATATATATAATTATGACATAAATATGTATGTATACATGTATGTATAGGTAGATAAATTCTTATAAACAAATAAATGGAAATTGAACTTTGCTGCTGGTTAATTTGCAATTGTTTATTGATTTTTAGCGCTTCCGGATTTAAAAATCCATCATCAGCCGTGTTGTTTGTTTTTTGTTACGACATCATTACTCGGATAAGAAAACACTACTACATGGTATCAAGCTCACACTTGGTATTTGGTGGTTATACGTAGCATGTCGAGTAACTGTCGTTGCTTCGAGCTTGTCCTGTTGTGGTGATTGCCGTAAGAAATGCTTTACTGTATGGCTGTCTATAAGTTTGTGTATGAGAGTGGGAACAATAATTATATTATGACGATTTAGTCGTTAGTGAATGTACTTTTCCGTATGTAGTTATCACTATTCAATCGTAGTTTGAAAATATTTTCTTTGTTTGCCCGTGTTGGATATTTGGTTTTCTCAGAACAAAATTGAAGTGCAAAGTGTTGGGATTCTTGGGATTTGTTTGTAGCATACGTCTCAATGTTCGCTTAGAAGAATCTGTCTGTATTAACATCTTGCATCTATTGACGACCAATAGTCAATCTGTGCCTTAATGTAAGTTTCGTTTGTCCTCTGTACTCTTCATTACACCTATTATACTTAACATAAATTAACGCTTTTGACGAACAAGTGAAGTGGGTTTTTATTTTGAAAATATGTTCTGGTTTAAATTTACAAAATGTCTTCTATAAGACTGATGCAAATACTGCAGTTAGGGCGACTACATTTTGGTTGTTGGTGTTATGTTTTGAGAGGGTAATTTGGCACCAGTATGCAATTTTTTAAAGGTTTTTGGTTGTCTTCCATTTTTGATTATTTTTCGAGATGTTTGTCATTTTTTTTCAGCTTTGCTTCAAAAATGAAGTGTGTCGATAGATAATATCGTATATTTCCATATTTCTTGGGTTGTGTGTTGTAATGTAAGGTAGGATATTGGGTATTCTTTTTTTTTTTTGGCTCTTCGTAATTCTTGAATGTCAATTTCTGTGACATGTTCATTCTGCTATCAATCAACATTGTTGGTTGCAGTGTTTAAAATAATTTTCGTTTTAATTCTCCGAGTCATTTATTCTGAATTTAAAATTTTGAAACAATTGAGCATATTCACATTAGATTAAACAATATATTTGCATGTGTGTTTTAGGTGGAAAGAAGTATTGTTTAGAGTTTGTTGGTTTGTAGCATGGTATCCTTTTTCTGCTTCTGAATGATCTCAGAATCCAGTCAGCCACTTACTTGCACAGTGTTGCACATAAAATGTGATATGCACACAAAATGTTGCATCATTATTCATGTGGATTCCCATGTCACGCACCAACTCTGACCCAGGGATTGCATTACATCCTGGTTCAGCATATTACGACTGTAGTCTGTTTGTGAACCTATAGTGCAGTGCTTGAAATTCCGCACCATTGAACTTCATGTTATTTTTATCTACCCACTTGTATATTGCATTCAGATTTTTCTGTAGGTTTTGGATGTCATCAGGGTCCTTAACCGCTCGTGATATTTTTCGATTATCAGCATAGCTGATGAAAGTGGCTGACTATGGTTGAAGGCATGTCTGAGAGAAACACCACAAACAGCAGTAGTGGTCCCAGTACAGTTCCTTAAGGAACTCCGTTCAGAATTGATGACTTCCCTGATAGAGCACAATTGACTGAAATTGTCTGACTTCGGTCCTCCAAAATGTCATGTAGCCACTCTCCTAATTTTCCAGAAATATCAAGATTATGCAGTTTGATCAACTTTGTCGACGGCCGTGTAAAAGTCGATGTATATCATATCCACATTTGAGTGGCTGAGTTGGTTTTTCATCATCCAGTCATAATGCTGTAGTAACTATGTGGGCAGCTCCTAGAAGGAAGCCATGTTTGTGAGCCAGTAAACTTTCTTCCAGAAACGTGACCAGCTTCCTTCTGACACGTGAAAGAGATAGACCTATGATTTTTGATATCTGCTCTGCTTCCTCCTTTATGGACAGAACATATTACTTTTTTTTTAACACTTTGAGAAATTTACCCCATGTGAGGGAACTTTGAAAAACTATCTGCAGTGGTTTTACGAGAGCTTTCTTGCATGTCTTTAAATGAACAGCCAGAAATCTGTCTGGGCCCGTTGCTGAATTCGAGGTCATCTCATCAAAGGCCAATATTGCACCTTTCTTTATGTCGATGATTGCCTCTTTCCAATGTAGATCTGCAGTGTTAAAGAACTCATAAGGCTTCCTTATTTGCGTATTTCCCAGCGGAGAAGTAAAGGCACTTTGGAATTGTTTAATTAGCACTTCACTTATCCTCCTTTGGGGTCTGCAGTTAATGGGTTGTCTTCTTCAAACAGTGGCCTTATCTTGTAGTGTACCGGGGCAGCTTCTTTCGCAAACTTGTACAAGACTTTAGGATTCAATTTTATATTTTCCACTGCTCTGGTTTCTCTCTCTTCCCTTTATTTTTCATGGGTGAGTCTGAGTTTATTTTTGATCTCTAAGAACACCACTTTAAGGTGAGATTTCTCGCTGTCATTAAGTTGTTCATTTAATCTATTGGAAACCATTATTCTCTGTCTCATAAAGACTCTCCTGTTTCGAGGAATGGTGTTTTTGTATGTATTGACTCTCTTCTCTGAGACAAATAACACGAATTCTTTGAGTTTCATATCAATGCTTTGCATAGAGAGACATTTAAGCCAATTTTGTGAAGTATCTGTTTTTCAATTGACTTCCAGTCAACCTTCAAGACGTTTAGACTGTGGAGAACATCTTTAACTAGCTTTGGACCATACATTTTCAGTTCTTTTATGTTATGATGTGAGAAAATTGTCGGTAGTAACTTCACATTGTGGATAAGTTCCACATCGTCGTGAAGCAGAGGTCTAAGGTGTTATTGTTTCTGGTTGGAGAGAGTATGGTTTTCTCCATGAATATCATGTTCATGAGATCAAGCAAAGATCCTGCTTGATTGCACATTTTGCGTATCATTTTTGAAATTATGACACCTTCCGGCCATCTGATATAGTGAAAAAGGAAGTTACCCATCAGAAGTACATTAAAGCATTGATCTAGTTTTCTTATTTCTTTATTGCCCACAAGGAGCTAAACATAGAGGGGACAAGCAAGGACAGACAAAGGGATTAAGTCGATTACATCAACCCCAGTGCGTAATTGGTACTTAATTTATCAACCCCGAAAGGATGAAAGGCAAAGTCTACCTCGGCGAAATTTGAACTCAGAACGTAGCGGCAAACGGAATACCGCTAAGCATTTCGCCCGGCGTGCTAACGTTTCTGCCAGCTTGCTGTTTTCTTGGTACTTCTTTTATCATTGTAAGGCTTTCCTCAGATTTACCATCATGATTTGAGGCATCGAGTAGGCGATATAATGTGCATATAACTACATCAAGTTATGGGTTATACACTGAGTTTGAATGTAACCACAGTTAGTGGTGTGACATCAATGATATACAAGCAACTCCACCGTGACTTCTTTCTCTTCTGTTTGCACGGAATACAGCATACATTGGTATGTGTATCTCTGTATCATTTACGTCTGCAGTAGATGTGTCTACGTAAGTACAATGCATATTGTTTGATTTCATGCAGAAAGTTCCCTAACGTACGTAGTTTTGCGTTTGCTGTTGTTTTGTATGATATTTATTAGTTGAACTGGTGTGATGGTCGGATTGGCGGCAATGAAGGCCGTCCATTATTTGTGGAGGTCTTCTGTGTGGGTATCCATGGTTTGGTTATGTTTGCAATCATGACAAGTGCTGCATTATCTTTTATATGACACTTAAGAAATTTTATTGCGTACGTTTTTGGTGATCTTCTATATTGGAGGTGTGTATTAGGATATGGATTCCTACAGGTGTGATTTTGATCTATCTTGCTGGCTGAGTGGAG